>NC_054705.1:6347191-6380669 GCF_016097555.1 Gigantopelta aegis
AGTGATGAAACTGGAACACCAACCTTTGGCAACAAGTCCGATCTTACTGAATCAGTACTGCACGGGTCACAGGTCCGAGTTCTCTTTCCCAGCGTGAGGAATGGACAATATGTCGGTGAATTGGACGATGCAAAGGTAATGGATGATGGAGTATGTGGACAGTCCCTTATACATCTGTTCAAGGCTGACTGGGACACGTTTCCAGAAGACGTTTCGAGAGTCTTTATGATGATATGTACGACGGGGCATGTTCAGCAGCAGAGTTATGCTGTGGGCTCAAACACATTTAAAGGTGGGTATACGAAGCAAACCGCTATAACCTGGTTTGTTAAGGAGTCTCCTCGTACTACCCCGGTATATTCTCATTTGTCTGACGGAAGTAGGGTTAGTGGCAGGAAAGAGGAAGTAGAGAATTCTGTTACCTCAGCGTTTGACATCAGCGCCGTTACACAGGACAGCGGGATTTCGTATCCTTTCCACAACGTGCATGTTTCTCATAATTGATACGAGGTTAGTGGACAAAGCATCTGGCACGTCAGTGATCATCTTGTAGATGACCATAAGGAGTTCCAGCCCAATCCCTACTGGTCGTTCAATTTGCTGACGACGAATGGTTACCCAGACGTGTCCAGATGGACTGTAGGGGCACACGAGGACAGAGGTCGATCTAACTCCAGTACTCCCTTAGACTGGTACACCGACTCCTGCTGGAAGCATGTATTTACGAACGATAATAAGGGCTGCATTGGGAGGACACATAGTTAAAGTTGTCAAGGGAACATATTCCACTGAAGTTGATAATGTGCAGACAACTGATTACTACTTATATGCCCAAAGTCTCAATCAAGATGGAACATTTCCAAGACCACTCGTACTGATACTGACAAATAGCAGACATACACGCCGTGGTGTGGACGAGCAGGTATTACGTTAGAGGCGACTTGAAAGAAAACAGCCTGTCATTTCAAAAGATGAGCTGGTTTGTCGACACTCACCCGTGGACGCCGGTCTTGCGCAAGCCCCAGATGGTAGTGTTTTGTTTGGAAACAAGACAACGTTGAGGACGGCAATCCAAATTGGCGCATCGGTCCGCGTTGCATTCAAAGCGAGTTTGTACCTTCCATGGACTGTTTTGAAGTCGGACAATATCGAAATCGAACCGTCGGGCGAGGTGGCTGCGCAGTGGTTGATACGTGTTAGTGTGCATAGATCCAGACAGATGGGCTACAAGATTAAAAAGCCTGCTTACTGGTATTTCAACATCATCAGTACCCAGAGCAAGCAGGAAGTGTCTCGCTGGTATGTTGGAAGACACGATGCTCTCCACCAGAGCTCGAACAAAGTCTACGTCACCTGGTTCGTCAACTATTAAAACCTGTTACAGTCTGTAGTTTGTTAACATTTTTAGATAACAACAATAAATTAAAGTAAAATAATAATAAAAAAATAAAAAATAATAATAATAATAATAATAATAATAATAATAAATAAAGCAAAATCGTTTGCTAACGTCTCTAAAAATGTAATAAACCTAAATACTGCAAACTACAAATGTTGTTTGTTTTTATTTTAAAAGACTGGCTGCTTTACGAATGCGAATACGTTTATTTGGATTGCCGATCATTTCACAGCGTGGTCCACACAAATACATTACAATGCATATACATAATTATCCTATAACTTACCCATGATATTCACGTCATAAACTCATGTGATCATTTAGTTTATTAACCTGGTTAATAATGGTGTGCAAATATGCAAGGTTTCTAGGTAATCAGATCGGAACTACTTCATAATTTCTTCACGAAAAACATGGATTATGTAATCAGAGAAATTGTCTTTAGTGACAAAAAGGGTTTTGGAACGATTCAAGCTGTGCTGGACAATTTTGAATACAAGCTACTTATTGACGAAACTGATTACGAACATGTTTTTAATAAATCTCGGTTATCCTCAGTAGCGAACTGTCAAACGTCATTGACGTCGGACCACTTGCAGACGACGTCTAGTATTAGATCTAACCGTGACAACACAGGTAGATTTATTCCAGTGAATAATTTCATGATCGATGAAGTTATCTCCGCTAACTAAAATGCAAACATCGCTAAAAAGTCATTTTACGACATGAAATTTTTTGATAAATTGTTTAATGTACTGAAAAAAATCTTCAAATGCAGAAGAATCCTCGACTTGAGCAGTGACGGTGAATAGTTGCCGATTCACATATTGCCGCGCCGTATGTAGGTCAAAGGACTGTCCTGTTGACTTGTTGTTTTTAATAATTGTTTCTGGGTTTTAATTATTTACTTAAATATTTTATTGTTATGGATAATAACCAGTTACAAACTTTAAACGTAGAGTTATTGGATAACTATATGGTGGCGTAATCTACTTCTTATGAGAGTAGCGAGATGCCCAATCAGCTGATCGAACGTCTTTCATTGAAGTGTATTAATCCGCGATTAACGCTGCATTGAATGTGTTGTTTGGTAAACATCAACTTAAAACTATTTTACGAGAGTTATAGGATAAATAGAATTCACTACCTCGTGTCGTTAATCGGTATTTGTCGAGGCTCTGCCGAGATTAACTAACACTCGGTTATTTTCCATATTACAAAACACTCGTGACGAATCCTCTATATACACATCTAGTTAATTAACAGAGATTGACATTTCAGCATGTTTATGGGTAGAACATTGTTCATTAAGTATATTTCTACTCCTCTAGATGAAATGTTCAATGGAGCTTTACAATAGCTATTTCAGCAGGTTTGAGGGTAGACAATTGTTCATTAAGCATATTTCTCCTCCTGTAGATGAAATGTTCAATGGAGATTTACAATAGCTATTTCAGCAGGTTTGAGGGGAGACCAAAGTTACCGGTTCCCATTCAGAACAAGTTTTACCGACTCAATGGATAGGTTTAGGCCGTTACACCGACTTCATTAACCACTAACAACTAACTCTCTGTCTTGGACAGGCTTAGACTTAGATACGGTTTTAACGTGCTCATACACCTCTATGGTTTCGAAGGAAGGCCGAAACTTTCACTAATCCTAAGGCCAACCGCCTACGTCCTGTGGCCCCAAAGAAACCTAACCACCGGCATCACAACCCCACCACCACCACCACCACCACCACCACCACCACCACGCCCACCGTGTCCAACCGCAGCTCGGTCCAGTCATGGCAACCAATTATATCAAACATAATATATTTAGTCAAGAGTGACTAGGAGAATGACTCAACTGCAAAACGTTATCCGGTACTGTGTTGCTAGTAAAGCGACACAGTAGCCCCTTGAGGGGGTAGTTGTTGAGGTAATAGGAGGAAAGTTCTGCATGTCCAGCCCGCCGTGGAGAGAAAAACGCATCCAGAAGAGAAAAACGACAGACCCGAGGCGCCCCCTTGGTCTGCCCCTAGAACATGAATATTAAGTCACTCAACAGACGCTGTCACCACTTTAATCTATAAAACCGGTGACAAAACACAAGGTATAATTAACCAGGGTACTGCCACGAGCACAGACTAGACACCTGCCCTGTTGAATTACATATTTGTTTTTATTAAGAATATAAAATATGATTAAAATAAGGATAAAAAATATGAAAAACACATTAAAGGAGCGAGCATGATGGTAACCTAGAAAAGAATTTTAAAAGATACTGTGACCAAATTAAAAAAGACATATGTATAACGTGCAGCCTCCGGAATGGGGAGGGGATTACTGCCAGATAAGCCCCCCCCCCCCCCCCCCCCTCCCAGAACCGAGCAACCAACACACATCCAAGCATACGACAACATATAAAATAAAACACAAGACAACAAATACAACATAAAACTAAAAGAAAATTAGGTAGATATGCACCTCCGCCAGCCCCCCCCCCCCCAAAAAAAAAAAAAAAAACATGGGGGGGGGGGGCCGGCGGAGGCAAACAACACCCAATATGGGAATAAAATATAGAATGGGCCACCGCCCCACCCCCAACAATAAATTGGATGGGTGGGCGAGGGGTACATATATTAAAAATAATGATATACAATATTAAATATAAAATTAGATTATAAAAGAAAACAAACACTAACACAAGTAGCCGATCAATATTAGCGTGTGGATACCAGGCCGTGACCAGACTGTGACCTTTGACAAACAAAGCCGACACAGCGAGGATTAACCCAAGATTAAAAATTATGTGGAGAGCAATTACAACTGAATGGTTATATATATATATATATAAAAAAAAAAAAAATAATAATAATAATAATAAAAAATAATAATACCAGTAAAAATAATAAATTAAAATAAATAAACATAATTATAATATACTAAAGCTAACCAAAAATAACAGCATAGCTATATGAGCTATAAATAACTATTAATACAGTAAACAAAGCGTCGCACAATCGATCGATACGTGGAGCGCTTTGACACCAAGCCCTGACCTGGCCCCGACCCCTGACGTCAGAGACAGCAAGGCTGGCTGTACACTCCAGATATCGATCGGTATGCGACACGACCGTAACATCTGTAAAAGAAATAAATTAAACTATAACATAACCTACTTAATCTACAAATTATTATTTACTTAGTGGAAAAAATTAAAAGTAAATAAAAGTAAAAAGAAATAATAAGAAATACAAACAAAAAAAAAGAAGAAAAAAGAAAGATATAAAAGAAATAACGGAGTAGCTATCTGTGCTATAAATAACCACAACTACAGTGTACATAGTGTCGCACGACCGATCGATATGTGGAGCGTGTTGACACCTAGCCCTGACCTTGCCCCGACCTCTGACGTCAGAGACAGCAGAGCCGGCTGTACACTCGAAATATCGATCGATACTTGGACAGGAAACACAGATAAATGAGGTGTATACTCAGGTTAACGTGCTTGGACTTTAATTGGATATAAATACGAAAATAAGTATAAAGAAAACGAAACGAAACAATAAAACGACAGAAACAACGAAGAAAGTTTCACGCGAGTTTCTCAAAGTATCTGTTTAAACGAAGACAAAAGATATTTCTAATAATCATACTCGAACGGGTTCATGGGCTTCCTAGGCCAAACATTCCTCGAGAAACGACAAAACGTCAAGGAATCTATTTCTATATAAAAGAAATACTTTTATCCTGCAATAAATTAGCAGAGAAATTAATTATTAAAAGCAATGATTGGCAAACTACACGGTCACACATACCAGACAGGTCTATAATACGCTATATGTTGAATAAATGTGTCATATTCACCCAACTCCAGCTTAGATGTAGTTTGCATGGGTTTGAAAATAGGTTAAAAAACCAACACATACCACAAATCGAGCATTTTGGGAACACAGTTTGGAACTTTTAACGTTTTATCAAGACAGAACCAGAAACATTTATCCCTTAATTTTTAAAATGAGTCATGGTTATAATTATGACCCTGTTATAGGCGATAAATTATAATGCCAGGGGATGGAATGCATAAATTGTAGTTCAAAATTAACAAATAATTGTAGTCGTCTACCATATATTAGATTGCTCTACACACAACCTGGGATTGATGCAATGTGAAGTGTTATCACCTATTTTATTTGCTTTGTTTATTAATGATTTTGAAACTAATTTTATTGACAAAAGGTCGTGCACCATATGCATGTAGACATTTCATTGTATTATTATTGTTGTATTCTGATGATCTGGTTCTAATGTCCAATCATGTTAACGACCAACACATGTTGGATTGTCTTTATGAATATGCAAAGCAATGGGTTATGGAAGTTAACACAGGACAACCAAAAGCAATGTTGTTTAGAAACACTGAATAAATTAGCCGTGTGGATAAGCTATTGTGTACTGGTAAAGTTTAGAAATGGCTGACAAGTTCCTTTTTCTTGGATTTATTTCTTCTTATAATCAGAAGGTCACAGTTGCAGAAAACCCCGACACTTATCAGATCGAGGTAGAAAAGCCTGTTTTGTATTATGTTCCAAAATAAAATATTGTACAATGTATATGAATAATAAAACAATGCTCTCATTGTTTGACTGTATTATATTAGTATTATGTGTTATGCTTCCGCACCCTGGGGATTTCACAAAGTAAACAGCGTGGAAGAGTTCATCTTGACATTGAAGAAATATTAGTATTATGTGTTATGCTTCCGCACCCTGGGGATTTCACAAAGTAAACAGCGTGGAAGAGTTCATCTTGACATTGAAGAAATATTAGTATTATGTGTTATGCTTCCGCACCCTGGGGATTTCACAAAGTAAACAGCGTGGAAGAGTTCATCTTGACATTGAAGACATATTAGTATTATGTGTTATGCTTCCGCACCCTGGGGATTTCACAAAGTAAACAGCGTGGAAGAGTTCATCTTGACATTGAAGAAATATTAGTATTATGTGTTATGCTTCCGCACCTGGGGATTTGACAAAGTAAACAGCGTGGAAGAGTTCATCTTGACATTGAAGAAATATTAGTATTATGTGTTATGCTTCCGCACCCTGGGGATTTCACAAAGTAAACAGCGTGGAAGAGTTCATCTTGACATTGAAGAAATATTAGTATTATGTGTTATGCTTCCGCACCCTGGGGATTTCACAAAGTAAACAGCGTGGAAGAGTTCATCTTGACATTGAAGAAATATTAGTATTATGTGTTATGCTTCCGCACCCTGGGGATTTCACAAAGTAAACAGCGTGGAAGAGTTCATCTTGACATTGAAGAAATATTAGTATTATGTGTTATGCTTCCGCACCCTGGGGATTTCACAAAGTAAACAGCGTGGAAGAGTTCATCTTGACATTGAAGAAATATTAGTTGGTGTAAAAGATCTGCAATTAACCTATTGACCTATTTTGAAGTACCATTGAGAGTTTATATATTATTAATTTTAATAACAATAACAATAATTTATTTGTCCAAAAACCGTATTTTACAATTCAAAATATTGGTTTTAAATTTTTATTAATTTTATGTGATAATGTGTTGTCACATAATTCATGACACATATAATTTTATATTGGAAGCTTGCTAGTTATATATGGATGATTGGCTTGGCACATAATTCATGACACATATAATTTTATATTGGAAGCTTGCTAGTTATATATGGATGATTGGCTTGGGGAACGCGTATAAAAGATTCATAGCAACAAATGGGAAAATGTAGCGGGTTTCCTTTCTAAAACTATATGTAAAAACAAATAACAAATGTTTGACATCCAATAGCCGATGATTATAAATTAATGTACTCTAGTGGTGTCGTTAAACAAAACAAACTTTAACAAACAATATTTTACCTGTCGAACAGGTATTGCTACTAACTCAACACAACTGCACATATGGGTAATATAGTGAGACATACAGAACCAAGGCCGAGTTCAGTTTGTAATCAGCAGTATTATGTTGAAGCACTAACATCCTGTACATATCCTTATTTTAAAGAATATTGGTTATAGTCGACTTGTAGTTAGGAAGAGTCATGCACCTAACGGCCATCTTAGTCGTCAATTGTCCGTTAGCAGATGGGCCATTTCCCGTTCTATGATGCAAACTGGGTGCATAGAAACTTCTGTATTTGATATACTATTAGGTGGCATTAAAGGGGCGAGACCGCCATATCACCTGCTGTGACATTTGACACAAAAAATATTTCTTTAAACATATACAAATCACCTATTTTTGGATGAGGTACATGTTTTATTTTAGCAAAAAAAAAAAAAACGTCATTTGCATGCCATCAAGCTTGATGTTTATTAGTAATATATATATCCGTTATGGTTGGGACATATTTCGTTATGGTTGGGACAGGTAGATTTCGGCATGCTCTACGAGTAATATCTCGAGAAAGCTGAGTCTCTGAAATAAAAAGATGGTAACATGCATTAAGGAAAGCTGACAAATTAAAATGAACACATATAGCCACATAATATTACATGCAGGAGGCATAATGCAGATTGGAAATTGTACCGTTATGGTTGGGACACATTTAGCAGGTGCAGTTTAGGATCCAAGTGCAAGTGTTATATACAGAAGATGGTTAGTAATGTTGGGGAATTGTAGTCTATGACCAGTATTATCCAATAAAGCCTTTTTCTTTATTATATCTTCTCAGTTCTCAAGTACCGATCCATAAATGTTAGAAGTAAGTAATTTAGTGAATTTTGTCTTCATTTGGCCATTTTAACTGAAAATATCAAAATATCCCTTTATAGCTGTTGTCATGGTAACGAAACATTTGTTCAAGTTAGGTATGTGGTTTATATAAAGAATATTTGTATTCTATTGCTTTATAAGGGAAAACACTAATATTAGTAATAATCTTTTATGAATTATAAGTGTGTGACGCAAAAATAGTGATATTTGATGCAGTTTATGAAGATGTTCATGTTGATAATTCTGCTAGTTGTTGACCGATTCTTCTGAAATTTTAAACATGTTTAGTCTGTAGGTTTGGGATGTAGGTAATATCAAGAAAAATAATATATTTCCATCACACATATTTTTATCAGTGCCCCAATACTGGCTTCAAGTATTATTCCTCTTATTTGCACCGGACCATATGATCCTAATTCAGAATGGGAAGCTATTCGTGTCCAGGCAGTACAGGCTTGAACACTGTATACAAATATAAAACATATATAAAGATAAGCAGCTGAAGATAGGTGAACCCGATTTGCAAATTGTCTATTACTATTACTGACATACTTTTGATTTTAATGTAGACTTTAATGTAAAGAGCACTCCGTTTCATATCAATGTAATAAAATTATACCAAAATCTACTTTAGTATACCCGATCTTATTTGCACATACACAGGTGTACTTTTCAACAACAATTTAGTGATTATTGATCTACAGAAAGATGAAACTGAATCATAGTTCTTGGATAATGACATTCCAACTTACCCTAGCATGATACAGACAGAAAGTATTTATGATATGCAGGTAAGAGCAGAACGCAAACCTTGCATGTTCCCAACAACTGACAGTTCCACAGCTTCTAAGTCAAATGTCAAAACCTAATAATGACACACTAACTTGATATATCCTTAAATTTAAGCTAAGCTACTAGGCAAGAAGTTTTTATCAGTGTTGGGAAGAGCTCAAGACTACAAGAAACAAAACTCACAGCCGAACCATATAATTGTTATTTATGTATATGATTTTACAATCTGGAATATGTTTATGTCATTTGGTATGTCAAATCTATATCAAACTAGATTACGACATCCTGATAGTCAAAGGTATTAATAATGTAATGGGCACTACGACCCCGAACGAAAAATATTTCAAGCTTTGAGTAATCCAAATAAAATATTAGTATATATAGCGAAAAGATACATAGGTTACTGTCTATCTGTCAAGTGTCTAGTTAATAAAAGACATACCTTTTAGTTTGCGAAGAAAACTATGATTTAAGAAATGTACGTTTTTCATCTGGAAACGCCCCTCTTATAACAAATCGGAAACTTGGGCACTTTTGATATGTCATTACTAATGATGTTCTACGTCTATCCTGAAAAAAAAATCAGCTATGTACTACGTATTTCCGGGATAAACCCAAATGTTCCTGGATTATAATTATTTTAAGGTCAAACTTCACTAAGTGGATTAGTGTTCATATAAATATACTGATCAAAATATGCCTTTGGGACCATTTGAATTTTGACTTCAAATTCAGGATGGTCGCTAACATAAAAACATGGCCGTTTAAGGGATATACCCTAGTTCTTAAACACTTTTTCACAATTCGAGCCATTTATGATCACTGAAATCAAACATTACTTATATTTTATTGTTTAGATTATCCACTTACGTAGATTCGAAGTGTTTCTGGTCATCCTGTTATTTCTAATACCACAAATGTTTTCATATTTTTTAAAACGCACATACGTCTGAGAAGTAGTGATTTATTGATTCGAGTTCTAGTCTATTGTTTTAAGGATGTTTACCGGTTTTAACGTCACAGACTCTTCTCTCACCCTGTTGTAACTTTATCCAAATGTGTTACAGGTTTGTAGATTAACTAAACTCAGTGTCCATTTTTAGGTTTAAAACTAGGGTCTGCGTCTTTAGGCTATATTGATTTGACGATGTTGGTCATACAATTAATCTTACTGCATAGTCATAAGTTTTGGGGGTCAGGGAAGTCATTTATGAACAGGTGTTGGTCATACAATTAATCTTACTGCATAGTCATAAGTTTTGGGGTTCAGGGAAGTCATTTATGAACAGGTGTTGGTCATACAATTAATCTTACTGCATATTCATAAGTTTTGGGGGTCAGGGAAGTCATTTGTGAACAGGTGTTGGTCATACAATTAATGTTACTGCATAGTCATAGGTTTTGGGGGTCAGGGAAGTTATTTATGAACAGGTTAATATTATTAAAAGTAAACTATAGATTTTCATGTATACAGTTTCTTGCTACAAATTGAAATATTGGGTTCAGTCAGTGTTATAAAGTACTAATGCACAAAAGGGCCACACAAAAAAAAATATTTGTCAGCAAGTTGTATCAGACCTCTCTTTAGTAGTTTAATAATCTGACAGTCGAATGTTGTATTAGCTGTGAAAGAAGGATGCTTACTGTACAATAGATATCCACAGCAATGAAAGTGTACAGTGCTCCACAGTAAATTCAGATAGATAGAGAAATGGAGAAATAGATAGGTAGATAGGTAGGTAGATAGATAGACAGATAGATAGATAGATAGATAGATAGACAGAGAGAGAGAGAGAGAGAGAGAGAGAGAGAGAGAGAGAGAGAGAGAGAGAGAGAGAGAGAGAGAGAGAGAGAGAGAGAAAGAGAGAGAGAGAAGATAGATATATAGATAACTAGTTTAACGTGCTCATATACCACTTGGGTTTCGAACACGCCCATCCCGAGTCCGACCTTCGATAAGATCGTTGGCCTCACTCGGGTTAGGAATTACCTATTCCTTAAAGCCAAAAAATAAATTAATTAAAAGCTAAAAGGAATATTTAAAATTTTGAAGCGCCTATATTAAATTGAATAAAATTATAACTATATTAACTATAAAATATAAAATAAATGGCGCATATTTTGATGGGCTATCTAATTAATTATTTACATTTAAATTAATTTAATTTAAATTTAGGCCCAAGGAGGTTAAGAGGAAAGGTAGGCCCAGGCCCCACAGGAAAGCTTCATTAAAGGGTTATATAGAGATGCCAGTCATATCCCGAACCTTGGTGTAACCAGGCGGGGGCCCGGGAAGGTCAGATCAATCACCTAAGATACGGCCAAAACCGCTTACGACCTATGGCTCCCCCCCCCCACCCCCCTGGAAAGTGTTACGTGTCTAAGCACCGCCGAGACGAGAGAAACGCACACGGATAATTCACGCCGAAACAGAGGTGATCACTCTGTTGACCCCTAGACTAATCAAGATTAAGTCATCTATAAAAGACACAGTCACCACTTTAATCTATGAAACCTAATGCAGTCGATTCTTGCATTCCTAATTCTTGTTACGATGAAGCAGGACGTATGTTCATGCTCTCTGGAGTTACCCCCCCCCCCCCCCCCCCCCCCCCCCACCTGGGAGGACTCATAACAACATATGGAGTGCTATTGGAGTACCGCGTCGCGTACACCGGGTCACGGGCAACCGTGACTTTGGTGTACGGCGACCCGGTTAAGAAACCAACTAGGAGGAGAAGGAGGAGGAAGACGGACGCGCCAGGGGCGGACCGGGGGAGGTCAAAACCGGTAGCTCAACTACCGGCGGCGACTTTTCCCGTTGAACCCCCCAAGCCCAAGTCAATACCAGCGAGGCCAGCTGATCCAGCTTTGCAGGATACAGTCGTCGACTCGCCAGTGGCGGACACGGTCCCTAACCAGGCCCAGATGGAGTCGCCACCAACAACTCCGACTACTTCGACCCCCGGGATTCCAGCGATGCCACCCCCACCCAGGAAGAGTGGCGCTGTAGAGACCCAGGCCCGACTGGTACTCGTTGGAAAACGAAAGGCGATGGTGTCACCAGGCGACCAGACAGCCAAGCCAAGTCCGCCGATACAACCGCCCCCACCAACATCATCTCCAGTGAACGACCAGCCCCCTGAAGAACCTTGGTCACTGCAGGCCGGCAAGCTCCCAACACGCTATTCCAGGCTGGTCAAGACCAACATTGGGGATGTCCGTCAGCTCCTTTGTGGACCGACTCCGGAGTCCTACCAACCTCTGCCACGAACTGAGGGAGAGTTCTCGGTGCGTAGGATCACGATAAACGATGGGCGAGGGATCTGCCTTACCGTCCGCCGGAAGGGACTTTTCAACCAAGGGATGCTTCTCGATGAAATGGACAACCCGACCATCCACCGCGTCATCAAGACCGTTGCCGGGGATGACTACCGTCCAATCACCGAGAGCATCGCCAAGTCCGCAAACCGGTACGCCCTCACCCATCTGGACTCGTCCCTATTCATCGCCTCTCCGTGACGACATCCCCGCTAACAACCTTTCCTAGGACAGGTAACAACCTCCTTTTTTTGGGCTAGTTAGACTTTAAACGTTTTGGAAGCAGTTCTAAATTCTTATGTTTATTTTTTTATAAGTAGTCTAACGCATTTTATTTTGGCGCCCGTTCAATTGCTCAAAATCACCTTAAAAACCTTTTGGCTGAGCAGTCTTAACTATTTTTGGTTAAATTTTAGAGTCCGGACATGTTTTGGATGCAGTTACTCTTTGTAGACTTAGGTAAAATACAGGCTTCACCGAGGAATCGAAATTCAGCCAATCAGAGCACGGCTCCCACTCGGTGTACTTCAAGTTTACGAAGTGTCTGCTATTTGGTCCGCGCTCGCGTCGACCTTACTAAATGGCTTTATTCCAAATTCCGCCCACCTCAAACTCCCCCCCCCCCCCCCCCCCCCCCCCCTGCTCCGGAGTTAGTCACTGGCGAAGTCAGAGGCTAAATCCGTGGTGGGCGTGCCTGAACCTCTGTGGATAGGGGCACGTAAAAAGAGTTTCCCAGTTTCCCAGAAACCTAATGCAGTAAACAAGGTATTATTAACCAGGTTACTACTAGAGGCACTACTGTTAAATTATATCATGTTCTTTTGTTTGTTTGTTTCTTTCTTTCTTTCTTTCTTCTTGTTCCTTTTTTTTTCTTTTTTTTCTTTTTTTTTTGGGGGGGGGGGCGATATTAAAAATATAAAATATTTATTAAAAATAGGATAAAAAATACATAATTAGTTTAAAGAGAGCACGCTTGTAAATCAATTAAATTGTAAAAAGAATAAGGCCAAAATTAAAAACAAGGATATATATATATAGAAAAGCAAAATTACGGGAGCGGGAGGGGATTACTGCCAGGTAAGCCCCAAGCTCCTCCCCGCCCCTCTTAACCGAGCTAAGCACCTTCACACACATACATACAACAACATATAATAACGTAGAGACAAAACACAAATTAAAAAATATAAATACATTAATTAATTAATATATAACTATAAATTTAAATACCTATCACCAACAGGTGGCGAAAGAATTATGCAAATAAAGTTAATATGAAACATTTTAGAGCTAAAATAGAATTAAAAGAAAACACAATAGCGATTGATAGTCAACAGTGATAGATAGATAAATAGATAGACAGATAGATAGATAACTAGTTTAACGTGCTCATATACCACTAGGCGTTCGAACCCGCTGTGGCCACTTCATGGGCTACTCTTTTCAATTAACAGCAAAGGATTTTTTATATGCACCATCCCATAGACAGGATAGCATATACCACGGCCTTTGATATACCAGTCGTGGTGCACTGGCTGGAATTCCGGCATAAAGCCGCTATGGCTTGCAAGGTGCTGAGGCTATCTGACAGTATACTCTAGGGGCTTTTTTGTGTTTTGTGTGTGTGTTTTGTTTGTTTGTTGTTGTTGTTTTTGGTTTTTTGGTGTGTTTTTTGTTTATTTTTTGTTTTTTTTGTGTGTTTTTTGGGGGGGCGGCTATTTACTTTATTATTATTATTAAGTACCCACACGAGAGCATATTGAATAGCTAATAACTGTGGTATACATTGAAACAGTATTAGCTAATCTAGCCCTATAAAAACTTGAACCTATAATATCTTTGATGACAAAAGCCATCCCTGCCCTTTCAGTTTGGGGTCCTTTGAGCCATCTGTAAAAATTCGTGTATAGTTCCTCTATAACTATTCCAACTGATGGGGGATGTAGCCCTGCTTCCAACTGAGGGGGAGGTAGCCCTGCTTCCAACTGAGGGGGAGGTATCCCTGCTGCCAATTGATGGGGGAGGTATCCCTGCTTCCAACTGAGGGGGAGGTATCCCTGCTTCCAACTGAGGGGGGATGTAGCCCTGCTTCCAACTGACGGAGGAGGTAGCCCTGCTGCCAACTGAGGGGGGAGGTAGCCCTGCTTCCAACTGAGGGGGAGGTAGCCCTGCTTCCAACTGATGGGGGAGGTAGCCCTGCTTCCAACTGATGGGGGAGGTAGCCCTGCTTCCAACTGATGGGGGAGGTAGCCCTGCTTCCAACTGAGGGGGGAGGTATCCCTGCTTCCAACTGAGGGGGGAGGTATCCCTGCTTCCAACTGAGGGGGGGAGGTAGCCCTGCTTCCAACTGAGAGGGAGGTAGCCCTGCTTCCAACTGAGGGGAGGTAGCCCTGCTCCCAACTGAGGGGGGAGGTAGCCCTGCTTCCAACTGAGAGGGGAGGTATCCCTGCTTCCAACTGAGGGGGGAGGTAGCCCTGCTTCCAACTGAGGGGGGGGGAGAGGTAGCCCTGCTTCCAACTGAGGGGGAGGTAGCCCTGCTTCCATCTGAGGGGGAGGTATCCGTGCCTCCAACTGAGGGGGGAGGTAGCCATGGTTCCAACTGAGGGGGGAGGTAGCCCTGCTTCCAACTGAGGGGGAGGTAGCCCTGCTTCCAACTGAGGGGGGAGGTAGCCCTGCTTCCAACTGAGGGGGAGGTAGCCCTGCTTCCAACTGAGGGGGGAGGTAGCCCTGCTTCCAACTGAGAGGGGAGGTAGCCCTGCTTCCAACTGAGGGGGACGTAGCCCTGCTCCCAACTGAGGGGGGAGGTAGCCCTGCTTCCAACTGAGGGGGGAGGTAGCCCTGCTTCCAACTGAGGGGGAGGTAGCCCTGCTTCCAACTGAGGTGGAGGTAGCCCTGCTTCCAACTGAGGGGGGAGGTAGCCCTGCTTCCAACTGAGGGGGGAGATAGCCCTGCTTCCAACTGATGGTGGAGGTAGCCCTGCTTCCAACTGAGGGGGGGGGGGGGAGGTAGCCCTGCTTCCAACTGAGGGGGAGGTAGCCCTGCTTCCAACTGAGGTGGAGGTAGCCCTGCTTCCAACTGAGGGGGGAGGTAGCACTGCTTCCAACTGAGGGGGGAGGTAGCCCTGCTTCCAACTGAGGGGGGAGGTAGCCCTGCTTCCAACTGAGGGGTAGGTAGCCCTGCTCCAACTGAGGTGGAGGTAGCCCTGCTTCCAACTGAGGGGGAGGTAGCCCTGCTTCCAACTGAGGGGGAGGTATCCCTGCTTCCAATTGATGGGGGAGGTAGCCCTGCTTCCAACTGAGGGGGAGGTAGCCCTGCTTCCAACTGAGGGAGAGTAATGAGTATTTTTCCATTGTTATTTCTAAATAGTGTATGTATTTTATATTGGAAATTATTATTTAACTATATTGCAACTCCGTGAGATTGGCTATTATTATAATTAAAAATACATTTAACCCCCCAACACACACACACACACACACACACACACACACACACACACACACACACACACTTTTGTGAAGTAAAATAAACTGATAACTATTTTGACTGTAAATAATTAAAAACATATTTTTGCTTTTTAACATCCGTAAGTCCCCAACAGTTCATTGAACAAACTATAAATGATCTATCCATACCATACAGAATATAGTAAACTAAATAGCTTATATATAACAGTATACGTCATTCTGCGTACGTTCCAATAGTTTATTACTCAAACACAAGTACGTCAAACACAAATAGATTATAAATACACACTTAAAGAGATCAAACTTCCTTAAAACGGCATTCATACAAAAACATTCACTCTCAAACCCTTTAAATATTAAAAAGACATTCCCGTGTTGTCTGCATTATAAGATGTTTCGGACTAATAAAATATTTATACGATTAAACTTACATATTAAATATATTTTCTTGTTTAGAATATCAGTGTCTGTATATTCGATGTGTTTCTGGTCGTCATAATATTTGTTAGAAGCTCAAACTGGATTTTGTCTTCAAAAAATTTTGTACGTACGAAAAAAAAATAAAAAATTAGGAAATAAAATGAAATTTAACCTAGTACAAATATTAGAACGATCGGAAATATACGAAATACAAAGAGCAATATATTTATTGTACATCGTTTTGGTTAAACCTCGAGTATGAAACTGGTCTTTTCTTCTCACATTCGATTGACAATTCAATTTATGGTAAACATTGACGTTAACAATGTGATATACTTATACAGCAGCTATTTGAAATGGAAGACATCACTGAGGTAAATACAAACATAAACCATGTATACCGGAGATATGTGTTTCCGATAATTATAATCGCAGTTCTGTGTTTAGTCAACAACAAATGCAAGTAAACATCGGGGGGGGGGGGGGGGGGGGGGGGGGGGGGTTGTTGTTGTTGCTGCCGCCTGTACAGGATTTTTACTTTCGTTTGGGTGAATGGGCGGTTGTTTTATTAATAAAACAATTCTGTTTTTGTTTTTTTTGTATTATTGTTTTTGTGTTTGTTTTGTTTTGTTGTTGTTGGGTTTTTTGGGGGGAGGTGGGTTTGTTTTGTTTTGTTTTTTGTTTTGTTTTGTTTTTTGTCTTTTATTTTGACTTGACATTTTGTGTTTTTTCAATATTTCATAGATCAACACTTATATGTAAATGTACGTAAAGATAAGTTAACGTAAAGTATGTGTTGCATCATTGTCGTTGTCAGTGGACTTTATATATTTCTTTTTGGATTAGTTTTGTGGGGTACTGGTTGGATCATTGCAGGTATTCGAATATCGATCTACATATATGTATTAATACAAACGAGTTACCGGCCTCGGTGGCGTCGTGGTTAGGCCATCGGTCTACAGGCTGGTAGGTACTGGGTTCGGATCCCAGTCGAGGCATGGGGTTTTTAATCCAGATATCGGCTCCAAACCCTGAGTGAGTGCTCCGCAAGGTTCAATGGGTAGGTGTAAACCACTTGCACCGACCAGTGATCCATAACTGGTTCAACATAGGCCATGGTTTGTGCTATCCTGCCTGTGGGAAGTGCCAATAAAAGATCCCTTGCTGCTAATCGGAAAGAGTAGCCCATGAAGTTTCCTCTCAAAATCTGTGTGTCTGACGCCATATAACTGTAAATAAAATGTGTTGAGTGCGTCGTTAAATAAAACATTTCTTTCTTTCTTTCTAATACAAACGAGAGACTAAGAAACAACAGATCGCATACAACAGGTGAATATAATTTGTTTGGGGGTTTTGTTGTTGTTGGTGGTGTGAGTTTTGATTGTTTGTTTGTTTTGGGTTTGTTGTGTTTTTCCAACGTTTGTAGTAGTAGTATTTTGTTGTTGTTGTTATTATTATTATTATTATTTTATTTTTTTTCATATTATTATTTTATTTTTTCTTATTATTACTTTGTTATTACTATTATCATCATCACTATTATTATTTTTTTATTTTTTTATTATTATTATTATTATTATTAGTAGTAGTAGTAGTAGTAGTAGTAGTAGTAGTAGTAGTAGTAGTAGTAGTGTATTATTATTATTATTATTATTATTAGTAGTAGTAGTAGTAGTAGTAGTAGTATATTATTATTATTATTATTATTAGTAGTAGTAGTAGTAGTAGTAGTATATTATTATTATTATTAGTAGTAGTAGTAGTAGTAGTGTATTATTATTATTAGTAGTAGTAGTAGTAGTAGTAGTAGTAGTATATTATTATTATTATTATTATTAGTAGTAGTAGTAGTAGTAGTAGTAGTAGTAGTAGTAGTAGTAGTATTTTATTATTAAGTTGTTGTTGTTGTTATCATGGTCGTCGTTATTGTTGTTTTGTCCCACTGACTAATTCCCTATTTCTCTCTTGAATTACTTTCTATTTCTTTTCTATCTGACAACTCTTATGTTTCTATCTGACAGCTCCTATTGTTCGATCTGACAGCTCTTATTGTTCGATCTAACAACTCTTTCGCTGCCCGCCACAACATCCCAGTGGTTTGCAGGTCCGTATCAACTAATTCACAACATATCGGAACATCTCGGAGGATCACAAATATTCCGGTAGTTTACGGAGTAAAAGCAGCTTTGGGTGTGATTGGTAGTAATATGTGACATTGATTATTTGTGCAAATACTATTATCCATTAACAATAAATAAATATACTTTTATTTGTTATACAGTTGTTATGCAGTATATACCAGAGGTTGAAACTAATGCTGTCTACCCCCAAAAATGGAACTGCAATTTTCAGTAAAAATTACGGTTGCTATTAAAAACATTAATTAAATCTCTTAAATGGTATGTGACCCCACATTTTCTTGCAGGTAGATTAGATGTCAGGTGCCAAACATTTTATTGCTGTACTTCCTGGGTGTGTTGATATGCTGCTTATATCAGTTTTATTAGTAAACGTTAACATTACGGCAATAGGAATTGATTTGGTCTATTAGAACCAATAGGGTTTCCCAGCACGACTATAAACAGACCAGGAAGTGGCTTTTTTCAGGTCACATGACACGGCGAAATCCCTAGTTCTTGGTAATCATTGTTAGTAAGCATATTTCTCTAATCGGTAGCCTATAACCACCATTGATTTCTGGTTCATCATAATTCTGTAAGTATAACATTATCGTTACTTTCATTTGCAACAATTCAATTAGAACGGTATGTACATGTAGATCAAACATTCTAGAACATTTGTTGTGATCGATGACCCCAATATTTTCCTTGCGAAACGTACAGGTTTCTATCTCGCATTTCGAGCACTTTCATAATTAGTACAGGGGCGTGCGCAGGAAATTTTGCAGGGGGCGGGGTGGGTGGGTGGGTCGAGGTGTCTGGCGAAGCCCGACACCGCGAGCGCCGCAGGCGCGAAGCCCGTGGCGGGGGGTCTGTGGGTATATGAATTGTTTTTGGCCTTGAGCGGGGTGGGGGGAAGGGGGGGGGGGTCGACCCCCAACCCACCCCCCGCGCACGCGCCTGTAGTATTGCTCAAAACACTAGGACGACTGGAACGATCGTGGATTTGTTAAAGTTGTGAGTAATTTAATGGTAAAATAAAAATAAAAAATATAATAAAATAAAAATGTGATCAAATAAATAAGATCAATCTTTAACTTATTTATGCTTGTAGAATTTTCATAATTGTGCTGGTGTAGCGAACAGTGGCGTAGCCAGGAATTTATATACGGGGCGGGGGCAAATATAAACTATAAATTATATGTATGCAGGGCCGTAGTTAGGCTTTTTTTGTTTGGGGGTGGGGCAGGCAACTGAGTAGTTAATAGTCTAAAACTCCTTAAACAGTTAAGAAGATAACTTTCTTTAAGTTTCTATAATGTTTTCCGGATTTATATACGGGGCGGGGACAAATATAAACTATAAATTATATGTATGCAGGGCCGTAGTTAGGCTTTTTTTGTTTGGGGGTGGGGCAGGCAACTGAGTAGTTAATAGTCTAAAACTCCTTAAACAGTTAAGAAGATAACTTTCTTTAAGTTTCTATAATGTTTTCCGGATTTTTTTCTGGGGGTTTTCTATTGTCAGTACTGTTTTACATGTATATTTCTTATTTAATGTCAACAGGTTATACGTCAGTGATATTTGGTGTGAATATAGACATGTTTCACAAGGCATAGTGAAGCTATACCTCAGTGATATTTGGTGTGAATACAGACATGTTTCACAAGGTATAGAGAAGCTATACCTCAGTGATATTTGGTGTGAATACAGGCATGTTTCACAAGGTATAGAGAAGCTATACCTCAGTGATATTTGGTGTGAATATAGACATGTTTCACAAGGTATAGAGAAGCTATACCTCAGTAATATTTGGTGTGAATATTTATCAGTTATTGACCGTTATTGAAGTCATTATGGACCGAAGAAATTGATATTGACCGAGGCTAACGGCCGAGGTCAATGTCAATTTCTTCGGTCCATAAAACATGACATTGCCCGAAATGTGGTCAATAATTGTCTTATGGGATTTAGTGACGTCACGTAATCCTATGACGTTGTATGACACGCAGAAGAATGCGGAAATAAACAGTTGAAACATTACAAGATAAAAAATCAAGTTCGAGACATTATAACCAGCAAGAGTGCCAAAATCATATTAATAGCAAAATAAAACACAAAATGTGATAAATCTGAACATACATTTATACTGAACAGTTACCAATTACCTTCAAATGCATTTTTTTATTTGTAACATAAAATCCTCTGATGTATCATGCACGTTTCTAAATCTGCGATATATTCCATACACAATTTGACGATTACTGAGCTTGTTTTTGTCGTATTTGCGGAATTAAACTCGGTATGACTAAAGATGTTATCTTTTTGCTGAAGGACAACAAAGCGTTTTGTCACAAGTTTGTGCTTGTTGACATTAGAATTGTCAGTTGACGTTGCATTACGTTACCTACTGATTTATTGGATAGAATTTTGTCTCATCTTTATTTTCATTGATCAGGGCAATATCACTTTTGATGGACCGGTGAGACCGTCTCAGAGCAATATCACTATTTACGGACGGTCATGTGACTGGTTTTTGACCAATACGAATACAGATATATTTTCATTATGTAATAAAGACTTATGTTTCACAAGTTATAGTGAAGCTATACCTCAATGATATTGTGTGTGAATATAGACATGTTTCACAAGGTATAGCGAAACTATACCTCAGTGATATTTGGTGTGAATATAGACATGTTTCACAACGTATAGTGAAGCTATTCCTCAGTGATATTTGGTGTGAATATAGACATGTTTCACACGGTATAGTGACGTACAAACAAGGGCGTTCATTGTTAATCAATTACTGGTCACGAGATAGAGGACGGAAATCGCTAACACAGTCTATCTCAAAAGCAAGATCTTTTTTAGCGAGAAGTCCAACGATAACACGTGTTTGTCAACCAGCAAGTAAAATTATTAATGTTAATAATAGTAGACGTAGTGTTATGAAAAATAATAGTGGAAGTAATAATAGTCCAAGTACGCCAGGCGTCTCTCTCTCTCTCTCTCTCTGTCTCTCTGTCTGTCTCGCTCTGCACCCCCCTCTCTGTCGACACACACACACACAAACACATACACACACACGCGCGCGCGCGCGCGCACACACACACACACACACACACACACAATCACATACACGCACATACACACAAACAGAAACAAGATGCATACCCTTGAGTTCACATCTAAATACATGTGCGGCACAAAAAGATATTAAATTCACCATTTTCCGTAGATACCAATGATGAAATGAAAAAAAAGACAATGGAAATGTAATTATTACAAAGTTTTGTCCACTTCTTAATGCTCTTCGTTAGATAAAAGCAATGATTACGTAATTAAGTAATTATCAATCCCCTTCTTCTGCAGTAGCGTCATAATATGTATTACGTCATATTTAGCAGTTATTTAGCAGTTCCTTTCTGAAGATGATTAATCGAAACAGGTAAAATATATATTATTTGTATAAATTGTTTTTAAATACATATATATTGTACATTTCTTGTTTATATATTTATTTATTTAGTTATTTATCATATAATATCATACATTTTCAGTGCAATCAAAGTATGTAATATTTTTCAGATCACATACTTTAAGAATTTGATAACTTTGCAAATTAGATGTAAATTATTCGAGGTCTCGACACTAGGTTTATTGACATTTAAGCAAACGTACTAGGGTGACACTCTATAATTGACGTATGCATCAAATAAAACCATTTCAATAGAAATTTTACACTGAAAGGTGTCCAGCGTTCAGACAAGAAAAAACGTTACGCACTAGTTTATTCTGATGTAAGAACATCCAAAATGACTTCATTCGAATTTGACGTCATTTCCATTCAAAAAGACTCCGCGCCATATATTCTTACGTCATTTCAATATCTAGTAATGGCGGACTGGGATTATAGCTGCGTGTACAGTTTAGAAAAAAACACGTTATACATATACAGTAAAACCATCCTAACGACTACCCCAGTTTTAAGACCAATATTTTAAAGACCAGAATATTGTCGTATTATTTTATAGTAAAACTACAATGGTATTAACATCACCCTACTACTATGGATTACGACTAAAGTACTAATTAAAATTGTAACCAGGTGATTTTTCAATCTTATATATTAGTTATGAAAATCCCTGGAATAAAAACCATAAAAATGTGTCAGTATTATCATGACCTGTTATGGTATTCAAACAACCGGTAGAAAAAATGACAATCTAATTAAAATTAGGTCCACTATTACATATGGATCTAACACCAGCCAGTTGGAGCTCATGTCCACCAATCAAAACCTTACTTACAGAATCTTGCCAGTGATTTAAAAATAATTTCAAAACATTCCGAATTATCCTGAGGGTATACGATATGTTTCATGTGAATTACGAATGCCTTATTTAGACCAGTAGAACTAATTTTAATCGGATTGCTAACAACACTGCGTAGTCCCCAATGTCCAGGTAACATTTCGTCTGTAAATAACAATTTAAATATTGACCAATCACACTTCGCCTTTTATAACGTTATTTGGGAGCATACAAATTCTAAAAATATCGGGCGAGTCTATTTTAATGGCCGCAGTACAGCGAACCATACCAATACGTACGGGGTAGGTTATCAGTCTTCAGTTTAACATTACAAATTATTTATTTTATAAAATAAAACATGTTTTAAGGCATTCGTAATTCACATGAAACATATCGTATACCCTCAGGATAATTCGGAATGTTTTCAAATTATTTTTAAATCACTGGTAGGATTCTGCAAGTAAGGTTTTGATTGGTGGACATGAGCTCCAACTGGCTGGTGTTAGATCCACATGTAATAGTGGAGCTAATTTTAATTAGATTGAAAAAATTACAATAAATGACCTGTTATAGATCGAAATATGAGATGTATTTACAATTTTCCTGCAAAACATATGTAATTTGAAACAGACTATAACACCCAGGTTTATGTTGATTACACTTGACAGGTGAAATCACAAGTACTAAGCTAAACAGAGAGGTGGTCTCAGGTGTGTTCAAAATGAAACTTCGTGTTATAGTCTGTTTCATATTACATATGGTTTTTTTTTATGATAATGTAATTTCTTTCCAAAAAAATGTGGTCAGAAACCAGCTCGGCTAGCCAGCAGAAAACACCTCAGAATAGCCCTAGAAGGGGTCAATTTTTCAAACCCCCGCCACGGGCTTCGCGCCTGCGGCGCTCGCGGTGTTGGGCTTCGTCTGACACCTCGACCCCCCACCCTGCAAAATTTCCTGCGCACGCCCCTTAGGAAATCAAAGTTCAGAAGTCGCCTCACCAGAAATATGTGCGATTAGCACAACTGTAGTTTGACGTCACACTTCAACTAAATCTCATCAAAACGTTACGCTCCGGTATACAAGTCTTGTTGGCTGTAAACAAATGACCCGTTGACAGGAATTAACCGAGTTAATAATAGTAAATATGCAATGGATTTATGACATGGATGTTAATATATATATATAGATATATAGATATAGATATATATATATAGATATATATATATATATATATATATATATATATATATATATATATATATATATATATATATATATATATATATGTATGTCTGTCTGTCTGTCTGTCTGTCTGTCTGTCTGTCTATCTTTCTTGCCCACTGGACACTGCACGGTGCTAGAAAAATATGTCTGACCCTACGGCTAGATAAATCTGTCCGACCAGAAGGCTAGACGATTTCTACATACGTGTGAAGTCATAACACGTTTTACGACGATTGACGTCATAACTCATGTTTTACAACGATTGACGTCATAACTCATGTTTTACGACGATTGACGTCATAACTCATGTTTTTCAGAATTCTGTTTGCCATTAAAGTTGTATCATTGTTTTTAAAATAATTAAACAAATTTAAAAATTTCAACTTTATATTTATTTATTTATTGGTAAACCTCGGCCCTCACAAAAAAAACCCAGTTTCTTCCTCGAATTGGAATTGCCTTATCTATACCTCACAACGGTGATAGATTCTATCAATCTATCTATCTATACATACATATTCAGTAGTTGTCGACTCTCTCTGTCTACGATCTGGACTCTCCCCACTATGACTGCGACTACATTTAAATGCAAATATCTATTTAATTGTACTTAATTAAATTAAATTATTATTTTTTATTTTGCAGGTAAAAGATAGCTACAAATATGGCGGATTTTAGGTATGATTTTTATTTAACAAAAACATTGCTTAAATGCACGTACACATATTTAAAATGTTTTAATATTACATACATACATTGTCTCTTGCCGGTGCTGGGGCTCGAACCTGTGGCACCGAATCGCCCACAATTTGCAGACCTGCCACTATACGTTCTCAGCTATCCAATCATCCTTATATGCATGTATGTATGCATGTATGTATGTATGTGTGTGTATGTATTTATGTATGTACGTACGTACGCACGCACGAACGCACGCACGCATGTATGTATGTATGCATGTATGTGCGTGCGTGTATGTATTTATGTGTGTACGTATGTACACACACAAACACACACACACACACACATACACACACACATACACACACACATGTATATTGATATTACATCGAGATTACACCAAGAAAGCGTTTTCAATGCAATCAAAGTATGTGATATTTTTCAGATTACATACTTTAAGAATTTGATAAGTTTGGAAATTAGATGTAAATTAATCGAGGTCACGAAACTAGGTTTATTGACGTTTAAGCAAACCTACTAGGGTGACACACCATAATTGACCTGCGTGTACAGTTTACAAAAACACTTGTATTAAGCTTGAGATTATGTGATAAAGACATTATCACCCTCGTGTGTTTCGGTATCGTCAATGTCATATATTAGGAATAAAAATAATGTTATGCTCGCATAATACAATTTTTATTCCTAATATATGTGTAACCAGGTGTTAAATTATTAATTATCAAAGATTTCAATTATATATTAATTATAATATACACACGTATTAAGTATTTAAAAAAAAACTAATTTGTAGGAGTCGATCTTTAAATATAAAATAGTTAAAGAAAGGTGTGTTGTCTATATCATCTTTTGTGTTAGCAGTGGTCATTGTTTATTGTGACCGGCCTCGGTGGCGTGGTGGCAGGCCATCGGTCTACAGGCTGGTAGGTACTGGGTTCGGATCCCAGTCGAGGCATGGGATTTTTAATCCAGATACCGACTCCAAACCCTCAAGGCTCAATGGGTAGGTGTAAACCACTTGCACCGACCAGTGATCCATAACTGGTTCAACAAAGGCCATGGTTTGTGCTATACTGCCTGTGGGAAGCGCAAATAAAAGATCCCTTGCTGTTAATCGGACGAGTAGCCCATGTAGTGGCGACAGCGGGTTTCTCTCAAAATATGTGTGGTCCTTAACCATATGTCTGACGCCATATAACCGTAAATAAAATGTGTTGAGTGCGTCGTTAAATAAAACATTTATTTCTGTTTATTGTGTTTGGTTTGTTAGTAGTTGTTAATTCACGTGCGACTATGACAGTTCACGCAAGACTGATGACTCGACACCGAGACATGCACTGCATGCTTTTGGACTACGCCCTTTATAACGAGATTTTTCCTAATTGTCATATTACGATCAGCTTTCATCAGAAGCAGACAGTCAATACTATTTTATCAAATTATTCTGCAGAGAATAAGTGGTTGGTTATTATATATTTTAAACACTGCTGCATTTGAAGTGTCTGATCAAATAGACATTGTGGATGTCTGGTAAGATATATTTATTTGTAATAGTATTTTACATTGATATTCGGACATAGTGATGTAATAATTTTATTTTAATTGAGAGTTTATATTATAAAGTTGCGCGGAAGTGTGAAAGTTAATGTGTGATTGTAAGGAATGTTTGTATTATATTTAATAGGTTTTTCCAATTGGCATACAATAAAACATTGGAACCACAAGAAGTGTTGTCTTTACTTCTGCCCCGGGTTACATATGACATTGATAATACCGAAAAACACCCTGGTAATTCCCTCCCCCCCCTAATTCCCCTCCCCCCCCCCTCTCTCTCTCTCTCTCTCTCTGAATACATGTATATGCATAGTGTGTGTGCGCTTGTGCGTGTGTCTTGTTTTCTAATAAACATTACGAGAGAATTACTTAAAACTAAAATCTGTCAGTGTTTAAATGGTGTCTTGATACAGGTATAGAGCATTAAATCCTCTTTTTTTGTTATAATTTCAGGTTTAAGAAAAATGTTTGTGGAAAAAGTGAGTAATCTAAACACGTACACACTCATACACACACACACACACACACTGTATATACATACCGTATACGTAATAGTTATACCCACACTTTACGAGGTGTATCGGTGAATATCCCTACAGTTTTGGTCGTGGGGCCTCCGAAGCGAAGCCGAGGATGTTCTCACGACCAAAACTATTGGGATATTCACCGATACACCGAGTAAGTGTGTGTATAACTGACTTATACCCCACTTAAGGTCGAGTGAATTATTATATTAGTTCTATGGCTAATAAAATCAATAACTAGAAAGTAAATAATGTGGACCAGACGTCGTGAGCCTCACATTTTGTTCTGGAGCAGTGAAACCGTCTATTTCAGTTGTTCGTGTCCCACGTTCAAATGCAGTTTGATGTAGTTTTATCAGTGTGTGCTAGGGCTGTACTGGTATTGGAATATATTAAAACTCAGGGACGTAGTTTATATTTCTCGTGATGGGAATAATATGGAGAATTAAGTACTAAAATGCTATTTCCGAGAACATTTTTATATTTAGTTAATTAAAAGTAGATTTTTTTTTAAAGTTTGGGGAATTTACAGGATAGGGGGTAGTTGACACCCCTACCACACTAACTACAGCTCCGCACATTGCATGATTTTGACAGACGTATCGTGCTGTAAATATCTCAAGGGAACTATTGTGAATAAGTACGCATGTGTAATTAGATGGCTCTTTCTATTGGTTGAAATATTACAAAAACACAATTTGAACTTTGGTATATGCAAATGATTTCAGCCAGAAAACTAAGTTTTGTAGAAAACATAGTTTGAACTTTGTTATATGCAAAGTGTCACCAAGCAAAACAATTTTTGTCTTATTTTGTAACGGCGAATTGTGAAAGACGGTCGTGAATGTGAAAATAAGCCAGCGAGAAAAATGGATTTTGACGGCCAGAATGGAGATTTGTTTGTTTAGTTAAATAGACTTCAATTTCTGTACATTTTAAGTTGGACAATCAAGAAGATTTAAAATTTTAACTGCAGGAGGAAATATGTTTTTGGAGACAGTTACGCTACGGATTCCCGCAAACACGTCTAAGAACACGTGGTGTTGTATAATACAGGTTATGACAGCTGGACGCGTACCACAAGGGGAAAATTCGTCTACATTCCTAAAGACTTTAGTAAGTGCTGAAGGATTTAAAAGACAATGCGTTGCAATTGAACATCGCACGTGTGAGCGTAACGGAAAGTGTTAGTAACGGTCGCGCAGTCGTGCGTTTCTCCAAATGTGAACACGTGCTCCTCAAATATAAGAGAAACAACGGAAATACCTTCCGGATTTCAATGTAAGTTATGACAATAAAAGTTCATTGTATTGTTCATAATGTTTGTTTGTTTTTTATTTTTGTTTTAAATACAGTTGTTGTTAAATGAAAAGTGTAGGTATATTGTGATACACGTACACTTTTAACAAAAGAAACAATGACAACGAGACCGGAAGTGGGGTATAAATACACACACACACACACACACACACACACACACACACACACACACCAGTGGCGTAGCATGGGTTGCCAGCGCCCGGAGCAAGGCAAGTATTGCGCCCCCTAACCAGTGGACCGTTAGCACTCCCCGAGTCTCTTCCACCAGTCCAGAATTTTCCTCCACGCCCACGCTACGCCACTGAAACAAACACGCACAACCACTTGATCGAGAGAGAAATAACGCATAACGTGTTTTTAATTCACTTTCCCATAAATGGGTTAATACATACCGTTGTCTTTGATGTGCTCTTCGTGATGCACTGGCTGGGATGAAGGGGTGGGGGTGTGGGTGGTGGGTGAGGGTGGACGAGACAGGTCGATGGTCTATAATATATTCATTTTATTTGTATCGATTTATTCATATATTTACATTTGCTTGACACCCAATAGATATTTCTCGTTGCAGCCAGTGCACCACAACAGATATGTTAAAGGCCGTGTATGTGCTCTTCAATCTATGGGATGGTAGATATTTCTCGTTGCAGCCAGTGCACCACAACAGATATGTTAAAGGCCGTGTATGTGCTCTTCAATCTATGGGATGGTAGATATTTCTCGTTGCAGCCAGTGCACCACAACAGATATGTTAAAGGCCGTGTATGTGCTCTTCAATCTATGGGATGGTGTGTAAAAAAATCCCTTGCTACTAATGGAAACATAGTTTCCTCTCTAAGACTATATGTGAAAATTACCAAATGCAATAGCCGATGATTAATAAATCAAAGTGTGCTAGTGGTATTGTTAAACATTCATTTCAATTCCAACAATCAACCTCCCGCAGCAGTTGGCTCGAAAGTCGTCCCACTATGCGAATAAGAACATACAAGCCCGTTTATTTGGGCTCTGGCATGAACGAATGTTTAATGACACCCAAAAGCGAAAAATACATCGACCATTGGGTGTCAAACTATGGTAAATGCACAACATAATAATATCGATGAATGCCAGAGCATATGTATGTAAATAGCAGGAACAATAACAACAAACAAAACAAGTTACGAAAGAAAGAAGAAAACTGCAGAATGATGAATTATTATCATGTTCACATAATGGACATCAGTTCTAAATATTAGCTATACATATAATTTCTCTGATAGTATTACATATTTCATTATATTTTACTGCAGTTAGCGCCTTTTAGTTACTGACGTCAACAATGAAAGTTTAGCAAATATATTTTATGGCGTCTAAATTTGCCATGGTTGAATAAACGTAAAAGAAAACCAGGTCCTCTCGTTGTGTTAAGGCAAAGGTTGATCAGTTTATGTTGTTTGTAAATGGTAAACATTTCAGATGTGAATACTAATTAATAAAAATGGGTTAATTTATAAATGTTATGCCATTTCTTTTAACATTAGCTAAACTTTCGTTGTTGAGTATATATAAGTAAATCCATGAAAGGAGTATTAATCATAGATTTAAGAAAGAGTTGTTATCACGTTAAATTAAAAACCGTTTTTATAAAACACAAAAAAGGTCTGTAATAAATACAGAATTTCACATACGTTGTTTTCGCTTCCTATTTATTGCACGAGTTTATTTTGCGCACGAATATATACCACGAGACTGCGTAGCGGTCGAGTGGTATGTTCTTGTGCAAAATAAACGAGTATGTGAAGTTCTGTATATATATATATACATATATATATACATATATATATATATATATATATATATATATATATATATATATATATAATCAATTATTGTAACAAACCGTTCTGTATGTTCTGTATCTCCAGGAGACTGCAAAAACGACCGAATCAAAAAGATACTAATCTCCAGCAAGATTGTGTACAGCATGTGTGTCTCCTACAAGGATTTGTTCAAAAGCGCCAAAAAGGAGAACAGAAGCTTCAGTGAGGGTACGCAAAGGTTCAAGGACGAGTGTCTGCAGGTTATCTGTGCCATGAGGAACAGCAATGGCGGCTCTCTGGTGATACACACTTACGACAAGCCTGATAGGGCCTGGTCTCTGGACGGATTCGACCAGCTCGTCAACAGAGACTGTAGCATGATGGTCGAGGATGACACGCTGTACACGGAGAACTACGAACGGAAATGGATTGTGGAGGAAGGCTCAATGGTTCGTCTCCCCTACCTGCTCATCACTGTTGAACCTTCCGCCTCCATCTCCACCTACGACTTCAAAACAAAAGTTGCGCTAGACGGAGACACGGTTCGGCCCAAGGCCAGGGAGATTGCAACGTATTTGAAAAGCGTGGGGCGAAAGAGAAAGATGCAAGCACAGTCAGAACTGAAAGAGAAATTTGAAGAAGGAGAAGCTACCAACATCTATGAGTCAAGAAACGTCCAGATTAGACAACTGTCTAATGAACACATTGAGGAAAAAATGCGACAACGAACAGCTTCAGGCACGGATCAACCAACTGTGAGCACAGACATTGCAGACACCACTACACAACCAGACTCAGACTCTGGCTCCACAACACAAGGGGAAGTATCAATAGAAATGGTCATAGTCGAAATGTTTGTTGAACTAGGACTACTTGCGTATCTTACAGCATTCTCCAAACTTCCAGGAGGTGGGTTCTTCTACTGTGGGATTAAGGAAGAGAAAGACACATTCGAGACTAAGACTGGAAAAAATATTATCGAAGGTATTGATCTTACCGAACAACAAAAACAAGACTTAGAAAACAAGCTACAGGGAATCATTGCTGAAAAGACCGACTGGTACGAAAACGTGAATGGTGGAGATGTTAAATACAAGAAACTTGACAGCGACAGCATCCTGAACTATATTGACATTAAATTTCACCCTACAAGTCAAGGTACTGATATGGGTCAAGGTAAACGTAAACATGTCATACAGGTGTCGGTGAACAGCATATTCAACGGAATGGTGTTCTATGCCGACAACTCGTATCCTGATCAACCGAATCGTCCCATCCCGCTCTCGTTTAGGTTTTCTAAGAAGGGAACAGAAATCATAATCGTACCGGTAGACACAATCAACTGGTTGATATCGGTCGAAAAGGCAGCAACTTTACTGGAACGTTAATCAAACGAGTTGAGTGATATAAATTTAAATCGATTATTGGTAATAAATAGCATATTACATTCGCTATCATTTGTATAATGTTTATATCCCTCGAAAATAATTCTGATTGTCAATCGCTAAAGCTCCTGACAAATAAAAGTTATTTCACTCGGAACATAAACATAGACCAACATGAAAGCTTGTTTAATATCCTATTATTACAAATCTGAGTACAACTTCAGATGTCTCTTTTATACATAGCTGCTGTAGAAAGGCATTTGGCCTGTCTGTTTCTTTATAGAAGCTGTAGCCAGGTTTCTAGTGCGTCTTTTTGTTTATAGTAGCTGTACAAAGGGTTCTGGCGTGTCTGTCGGTCTACATAAGTTGCAGAATGATTTGTTATGCCTCTACTTGTTTATAGAAGTTGTAGAAAGGGTTTTTACCTGTCTATTTGTTTATAGAAGTTGTAGAATGATTTTTGACGTGTCTATTTGTTTATAGAAGTTGTAGAAAGGTTTTGGATGTGTCTATTTGTTCATAGAAGTCGTAGACAGTTTTTTTGCCGTGCCTATTTGTTCATAGAAGTCAAATAAAGGTTTTTGTCGCGTCTATTTGTTTATAGAAGTCGTAGAAATGTTTTTGCCGTGTGCTTTTGTTTATAGAAGCTGTGAGAAAGGTTTTTGTCGTGTCTGTTTGTTTATAGAAGTCATAGAAAGGGTTTTTGTCGTGTCTGTTTATAGAAGCTGTAGGAAAGGTTTTTGGCGCGCGCTATAAAAGTGACCTAACGACACAAGCTGCCTACATTGTCGTTTATTGACGTCAACAAAGATATGACATTATTAAACGTGTGTGCCTCCGATCCTATTGTGTCGTTTATTGACGTGAAAAAAGACTATGACATTATTAAACGTGTGTACCTTCGATCCTATAATGTCGTTTATTGACGTGAACAAAGACTATGACATTATTAAACGTGTGTACCTCCGATCCTATAATGTCGTTTATTGACGTGAACAAAGACCATGACATTATTAAACGTGTGCGCAGAGAGACGTGAAAACATGTTTTAAATCGGCTCCGTCCTTTAGAATTTTTTTTGGTCATAATAACTAAATAACTATGAAGAAATAGTTTGCATAAGGCAGGTAACAGTTTTAGTTAATTACAATTACGGCTTTTGACGAGACTAATTTATAGGGCGAATCAGTTACTATAGCATTATGTCACCTTGACGCGACATTTATTGGCGTGAACAAAGACTATGACATTATTAAACGTGTGTATCTCCGATCCTATAATGTCGTTTATTAACGTGAATAAAGACTGTGACATTACTTAACGTTTTGTACCTCAGAACATATAATGTATTTTACTACAGCGGGTGAACTCGACTGTCTTGGTCAAACGTACACGTCTCGTCATCATTCGCAGTACACTCAACAAGAGTTACCAAACGTCCCGTTGCCAGTACTTCTAACTAACTGGGAATTCTTATTTGACCTAAATCTGAAGCTGTAAACGACGTTAAGCGAAGAAAATTTGCGTAATCCAGGTAACCCATTATGTTCATGTAGATGATGTCCTAAATTAAATGTTCAAATGAAAAATATAGGTTTCACAAAATTAGATTTCCGATCGAAACAATGGTTCTCCTAATTTGCAAAGGTATCGTTGAATGATGCTTCATGGTAAGAAGTGTTTTGTTCATGCTGTGAATATTGTGCATATAATGTATGGTATTATATATTGCCAACACACTACACCACAAGCCACTCGGAAAACGAAAGCTATTTGTTTTGATTTAGCAGTTGAGACGGTTGGTAGATTTTTTGCATTTTGTTTAAAAAAGGTCACAAGCCACCTTTTCCCGCATAACAAAATATTAATAATAATAATAATAATAATTTATTATATTAATTATTATTATTATTAATATTATTAATATTATTAGATTTTGTTTTTAATTTTAAAGTATTTTAAAGATCTTAAAAGAGTTTAAAAGAATTCCAGTCTGACTGGCTTGTTTGATATACTGGTTGTGATAGACCTGTCGGTTATTCTTTGCATAGCGTAGCGTAGCAAATCCTTGCTTACACATATCTCTCCTCCTCTACTTAGGACCAAAGTATCCAGACAACGTTGGGGCAAGGTACTGATATTGTTTTACTGTATATATTTGGTAGTCTATTCCAGTGACAAATGCTGGTAGAAAATGACAACTCACATTCTACTGCGGGGTGGTACCCCGTTGTGCCTAGTTTGTTGTCAAATTCTATACAGTTTTGTAGTAAAAAAAACTCACTTGATAGTAACTTTTAACTTCCCATGGGCTTAATGAATATTGTTTTATAATTATTATTAATTTTAGACCAGCCCATCTAAATTTGCACCGAAATTATATTAGATT
>NC_054705.1:6380869-6395869 GCF_016097555.1 Gigantopelta aegis
CTTTAAAATCAAATGTAAAAATTGAGGGACAGGTGAGGTGGCCTGAAAATACCCCCTGTATACAGTATGATATTACCAGGTTTAGCAATCAGTCAGACTTGGCCTAAAATAGAAATCTTTATTTAAACAAAACAATTCCAGTGTATCACACTAATAATTTTTTCCCCATTTTTTACAGGCCAAATCAGACCAACACAGTGACACTCCTCAAAGAGTTATCTCCCCTTGACCAGCCGTCAACATATAACCAAGTGACTTTCGTGAAGTGCAAAATGTTAGTATTCATGTTGGAGCAATAAAATTTATAAACCGAAAAATATTTTGTGTTCTTAAGGTTGCAGAGAAGTAAATTGACCAATGAGCGTCGTGTTGCCCACGAAGATAGTGCTTTTAAAATACACCCCCTATTTGAATAAAATAATTTATGAGTTTGAAAATAGGTAAGAAATTGGATCTTTGACAGGAATTGCACCTACATTTATGGTGCACAGTTGTGTTGAATGAGATCTCACTTTCCATGAGTGATTTGTACATACCGAGTATGAATACATGGTCGGGGTGGAGAGACTTCCTAGCAGCCGTGAAATGGCAAAATGGGGGGTGCCTCCAAAAATAAGAGATTATTTCCAGATTTAGGTTGACATCACCCAGTTCAGACATACTTGCTGCACAAAACAAGGACTGGCCATCATCACTACATGTGTGATTCACCTGGGAAAATTCTCTTTTTCTATTTTTTTAAATTTATGTTAATATAGTGGACAGTGTGTTATGATTTACTTCTCTGCTACCTAAACAAAAAGCTGCACTCATTTATGTATTTTACAACTTGAGTATACAAGTGATATATCTAGATTAGGTGTAGCTTATCTTTGAGACATACCAACCACTGAATACACAATGTACTGAAGAGTCGTTAAACAAACAATCCTTTCCAGGTAATATATTCAGAGTCCTGGATAAAGGTAAAAAAACGTCCTGAAAATGGATCCAAAATAGGTCTTAAAAGTTCTTGAAATATAAAATATTGGAAGTGTATGAACCCTGATGAGTCTTGATCGCGGATAGCTGTTTTATTATTCAAATGTTAGAATTGCGTGTCCTTGTGTATGTGTGCGATTGTGTCAGTGTCTCATTTCTCTCTGGGAAAACTCACAACAAGGAGTGACGTGTCCGAACTGTCGACGGATGTGGCCTGTCCGGGGTTCCATAGAGGCAACATTTCAACAAAACAAGATACTCAGTAATTTAGTTGAATATATTGCGTTGAAAACAAAAGAGGCGAGATAAACTGTCACAACTGCCCCAATGAATCCACAGCAACGTCTCGCTGTATTGACTGCCAGGAGTACATGTGTGACGCATGTACATCCTGCCACAACAAATTCACAATGTTAAAACACCACAAGACAGTTCTCATAACAGAACTGGTGAACATGGCTCAAGATGAGTATTTCCAGCAGAAAGAGATGTGTACAAATCACGAGAATTTCAAGTTGGAGATTTTCTGCAAGGATTGCTAAACTGCCATGTGTCCAAACTGTGCCCTTGTCTCCCACAAAGACCACGAGATTTGTAATCTGAAAGATGTTTACAATGAGAAAAAAGAATTAATCAGAACTGGTTTGAAAGATTTACAGACATCAAAAGAAAAACTCAGAATATATTCAGAAAGATTAACAGGTGATGTCCAAACACTTGCTGCGACAGAACAGAATCTGTTGAGCGACATTGATGAATCAAGTAACAAAATCATTGCCAAAGTTAAGGAAATAGCAACACAGCTAAAAGAAGATGTTATTTCAAAGGCAGCCAAACAAAAAGATCAGAGGAGCGAGCAGATTGAATTGATTGCACAGTCTGAAGGTGTGAAGGCCGAGCATAGTCTGCATTGCCAACAGGCTTTGCAGTTCGCTCGACAAGTGGAATTCATTGAAATGTGTCAGGTTCTTGAAAACGAAACGAAGAATCTGGTGAAAACGCCGGAACTACCTGAACTGGAGATAAAGAAAATTAACGCGAATCTGACGATTTTTGAACAGATTAATAAACTAATTCAGAAACCCGAGATCGATTGTGAACCAATAACTGAAACCATCTTCTTGTGCGACACCTCACAGTTCAGACCGTGTATTGAGCATTCTAAAGCCAAGACGGAACACGAATCTGATGTCATCACTGTTACTTTCCTTCCAAAGAGAAATAGACATCATGGCCATAAAACAGAGATGGAAAGTCGCCATCTCATCTCCTGTAGAAATCAGCCAGAATGTGGAAGGAAGCTTGAAGACTTCACTGCTATTGCTTGGTCTCCAGTACAAATCTGATATCTCGGGTCGTCAAAAAACGTTGAGCAATAGCTACTAATGACAGCTTGACGTCAAGACGGTGAATATTGTTTAACTACTATTACTTTTAAGGAATCAGAAATGGTGTGTATGTATTAGCCATCTGATATAAATACCATTCGTTATATATGTAGACTATTTTATGCTTGTTTTTGTGTTTATAACTGATAAATAAACTAAATAATAAAATAATAATAACATATATTGATATTATATATGATATATTTTATCTTTATTTTATAGATGTTTACAACAAAGATAACATCTGTGTATGTGTCAATGTAAATGATAACAACGATTTTCCATTTCCAGTGTAGAATTCTAGTATGGGTTGGATATTGTGACTTATGTATACTTTTTAAAAATAAATTGCTTTGTTTATTTTTTTAGATGAAGATCTGGTTAGAAAACTACTTATAGGCGTTGATGGTCGGTCAGAAGAATACAGAGAAATATGTTGTAAGTAATTTAATTTGTGTTGATAGTTATTTTGTCTATCGACACTACTAGAGAGCACTGTTCAGTTGATCCTTGATTACTGGGTGTCAAACATTTGATCATTCTGACACATAGTCTTGAGAGAAAACCCACTATCGTGTTTCCCATTAGCAGCAAGGGATCTAATACAGGTGTATGCACCTTTTCATGTGCATAGCAGTACATATCACAGCATTTGATATAACAAGCATGGGGAACTAGTGGAGGCTAGGAAGACAACTACGAGCCTTCTAGGACAATTTGATCATGTGACATAAAGATCTTACGCGAGAGAGAGAGAGAGAGAGAGAGAGAGAGAGAGAGAGAGAGAGAGAGAGAGAGAGAGAGAGAGAGAGTGTGTGTGTGTGTGTGTGTGTGTGTGTGTGTGCTTTTGTGTGTGTGTGTCTGTGTGTGTGTGTCTGTATCTGTGTCTGTGTGCGTGTGTCTGTGTTTGTGTGTGTTTGTGTGTGTGTGTGCGCGTGTGTGTATTTGTGTGTGTTTGTGTGTGTGCGTGATTGAGTGTGCGTGAGTGGGTGTGTGTATTTGTGTGAGTGTGTATGTATGTGTGTGTGTGTATTTGTGTGAGTGAGTGTGTGTGTATGTATGTGTGTGTGTGAGTGTATGTATGTGTGTGTGTGTGTATTTGTGTAAGTGAGTGTGTATGTATGTGTGTGTGTGTATTTGTGCGAGTGAGTGTGTGTATGTGTGTGTATGTGTATGCGTGTGCGTGTGCGTGTGCTAGGCCCTTCCTTTGCAACATATTAACAAAGTTGCTTATCTCGTTTGGTGTCAAATATTTGTAAAAAACCCAACAAACCCCCCCCCCCCCAGAGAACCCCCCCCCCCCCCCAAAAAAAAAAAAAAAAATCCCTACCATTCTACTTCACTTCGTGGCTTCATTTTGTAAAGGCTCTAAATACAATGTGGCATTAGATAGCCACAACCATAAAACCATAATTTTGAAATATTAAAATCTGATTTTCTTTACAAGTTGAGAATTAATTCTGGAGTAAAAAGAATGCTAAGTGAAATCATACGAGTTTTGGTTTCTAACAGTTAGTGGCTAAGCTGTATATTATGATCGGTTCTATAATTATGTTAATCCCTGATGGTGCAATAATGATAATTATGTTAATCCCTGATGGTGCAATAATGATAATTATGTTAATCCCTGATGGTTCAATAATGATAATTTATTAATCCCTGATGGTGCAATAATGATAATCATGTTAATCCTTGATGGTGCAATAATGTGATTGTGAATTACTCTACAGCAGTTGATTTTCTCGCTGATTGTAGATAAAGTGCCACGATGATCAAATGTTGGACACCAAACAGTGGTCGATTGTGTATACTTATTTTACGTGCTTAAATTCAACTAATGTTCAAGCACGCTGTTCTGGGCACACATATCACTTATCTGGACTGTCTACGACAGTGGTTATTGGTCAGTTGTTAGGTGGAAAGAAGTCGGTGTAGTGGCCTTAAACCTACCCACTCATTCGTTAAAATGTGCTCCGGGTGAGAGCGTGTACCGAGACTCGAACCAAGTCCCTATCAATGTCAAGTCCGGTGGCTTCACCACTACACCGTAGAGCAGTAGATAAAGTTTGTAATACATCGTCGATCGACCAGACTGAGGCAGGACAAAAACACATTTAATGGGATCACAGATGCAGACGTTCTGCGTCCAATGGGTGACAGATCGGGGGATTTGAAACTTGTTCAACTTTACACATCTGTCACAGCGCGTCTGCGTCAGTCTGCGTTTGTGACATATTTTATGGAAACCAGACTTTGAAATATTCATTCATTCGTGTGTAACTATTTTCATGTTAATATTCAATTACGATTGTCCTGGGCACACATCTCAACTCTCTGGACTGGCTGGCTGTGAACTATGCCTATGGGTCGTTATTACAGGGACAATACCGTTCTTCGTGTTTGTTATGTTATAATGTGCATTTGTTTATTTGTCTGTCATAGGCATCTTAATATGCATTGTCAGTGTGAACGTTGTGTGGTTGAGGTAAACAAAACGATTAGATGTGTTCAGTTTAATTGTGATTTTCCCATTCCACCGACACGTTACTAACGGTGCCGGACTAACGTGTTATTGTGATCCAACCTTTTATACCGACCTCCGGTCATTTTTATACGTAGAATACTGACCCCTTTGCGGTAGTAGAGGGGGAGAACTCTGTTAACGTGTCCATATCCCACAAAAGGTTCGGGTACGTTAATCCCGCGTTCGGTCTCTGACATGGCCGGAAATCAGACTCGGGATACAAAAGTATTTACTTAATATGGACAAGTTTCATATTACTCTAAAAAGAGCGGATCCTTTTCAAAGTGTCAATAGAAAATTATAGGCTGTCAATTAATAGTTACAAGAATTATTTTTATTAGGGCATATCATTTTGAACATAATTAAGACGTGTTCAGTGCGTCGTTAAATAAAATATTCTTTCTTTCCATCGACCCTCTGTTTTCGGATATCCGATACAAACGTTACATACAAAACGCCACGACGTTATATTTATAAGGGAGAAAAATAAAACAAAAGCAAAGAGAATATTTTTATTTGATACAATTTTCAAGAAGTTTTATTTCGGGGTGGAGTGATACAAGACTCACCGTGATAGGTGCGTCGTAATTCGATTGTTTCATACGTAATATACAGGTGGAATAAAGAAAATGCACGTATTTAATCAATAATATATTTTAGGTGAATTTCATTACAGAAGATAATGTTGTAGATGATTACATAGCAAGATTGGCCTAGAGAGCAGTTTATAGATAAAATCATATTACATACTAGGATAAAATATCCCTGAAACTAAATGTTGAAATTACAGTTTTATTCCTCCGTTATGTTCGTAAGTCGGTACCTATTTAGGTCATCTTTGTATCCAAACACGAAGTCACGCAAATAGCGATCCAGCCCTTCACTTCTCTGATGAACGGATAAATGTAAATTCGATTGTTCATCATATAACGTTAAGGGCTTTATCCAGCGATCTGCCTCATTGTCAAAAATAATTAATGAATTAACTAACTAATTAAAGAAGTATAATATACAGCTATTGTTTTCACTATCAAAATCCACTGGCACAACAATATGAAAAGTCATTTTCTGTGAATTTTAAAACTGTTGAACATTCGTCGACGAATTGTTTCCCATGTCAGTAATAAGAGTAAAAAAACAAAACAAAAAATAAACACCACCCAAAAAACAACAACAATCGGACAAACAAAAAACATGATTTATAATGTATATTATACGATGGTGAACATATGTATTACATAAAGGGTTAAATGTTAAACGTTTTGCAGCAATGTAATATGGGTAATAAATTGTAAACTAGATTTTCACAAAATATATATAATGATGATATCAGTTTAGAATTACTGTCTTTTTCTATTTTAACTTCTTAAAAATGTATGTACTTTAATATGTTCTCTTTTTGCAGTACCGAACATTGAATTTGATGACCGGAGGAGAAACAGGGAATGGTGCAAAATTACAGCAAGCGGTCTGCTGGTCAACAGTCCTCCATTTAATCCTCCAGACAGTCTACAGATGTTTAAGGGAGTTACAGACAGAATTCCTATATCAGGACTCTGATGTTGGTATTGGCAGACGAACGTAGATTGTACGATGCTGGAAGAAGTGAAACCAAACTTTGCTGCAGCAAACGTTGGTGTCTGTGTAGAAGGGCATTGCGATGATGAGAGACAGATTGCAAACAACAAACATGCGTGGTGTTTTGTTGTAGGCAGCTGTGCCACTCACAACAGTATATGTCTGAAGGCTGTATCACGTGGAACGTATGTGTGACATCCCCATAGCTAGCTTTAAACCAAACACGAGTCTGAACGTCACGCTGGGGTTACTTCTTGACACAGAGAACTCCACCCTCCACGTGGTGAACATCAACACCAAGTCACTGGTTCACTCCATACCAAACATCGACACGTCACAGCCACTGATGCCCGTGTTTGGTGTGTACAGTCCTACATATTTCTACATCCACCACGGATCAAACTGAGATATTTCTACATCCACCACGGATCTGTCCATGGATCCGGCCTTGCTGATGTTACTCTCCAGTTTGGTTCAGCCTTGATTATCTCCCTTAGTTAATCCCTCAGCTTTACAACTGAATTAAATTTACTGGCCTCGGTTGTGTCGTGGTTAAGCCATCGAACTTGAGGCTGGTTGGTATTGGGTTCGCAACCAGATACAGGCTCCTAACGACTCGGTGAGTAGGTGTAAGACCACTACACCCTCTTCTCTCTCACTAACCACTAACAACTAACCCACTGTCCTGGACAAACAGTCCGGATAGCTGAGATGTGTGCCCAGGACAGCGTGCTTGAATCTTAGTTGGACATAAGCACGAAAATAAGTTAAAATGAAAAAATTAAGTAAATTTTCTCATAATTAAAATTAACTGATTATATCCTTAAACAACATGTACAACTCACTGGCATTTCCGATTAGCATTAGCATTTGTAGTACTTAATGCAATTACAGCTAACATATATATTAAATATGGGTCAATACAGTGTTCGGAAATTAAAGTACTTCTATTTCTTGTAAACATATAATGTTATGTGTATATAAAATATGTATGTGTAATACTATTTTTATAACTAGAGAAACACAACATGGAATCGTCCTAATGAAAACACTCGTGTGTTTTGTTTGGTTTTGTGCGGGTCTCTCTCTCTCTCTCTCTCTCTCTCTCTCTCTCTCTCTCTCTCTCTCTCTCTCTCTCTCTCTCTCTCTCACAGATGCAGATCAGGGGGTTTGAAACTTGTTCAACTTTGCACATCTGCCACGTGCGCGTGCCCGCGTGCCTGTGTGTGTGTGTGTGTGTGTGTGTGTGTGTGTGTGTGTGTGTGTATGCGTGTTTTGTATTTTGATTTGTTTTCTTTAGTTTATTATTTGTTGGTGGTACGGTAGGTGAGGTTGTCTGTACGTTGTTCCATGATGGGAATGCTAGACATTCATTCGTCTGAATTATATTTGTTTTATATGTTTTCTTCTATGTTTGATGTAACAGTTAATGATGATGATGCTGATGGTGATGTTGATGTTGATGATGATGATGATAATGATGATGTTGATGATAATGATTATGATGATGATGATGATAATGGCGATGATGATGATAAATAATGAATGAATGAATGAATGTTTAATGATTCCCCAGCACAAACATTCACATCGGCTACTGGGTGTCAAACAAAGATGTGTGATGTGAAAGATGATGATGTAAAGATACTGATGGTGAACGTATCGACTACTATAGTGCTGATATAACGTATTGGAGTACATGTATAGAACGACCATTCAGTGTTCTACTATAGTGCTGATATAACGTATTGGAGTGCATGTATAGAACGACCATTCAATGTTCTACTATAGTGCTGATATGACGTATTGGAGTGCACGTACAGAACGACCATTCAGTGTTCTACTATAGTGCTGATATAACGTATTGGAGTGCATGTATAGAACGACCATTCAATGTTCTACTATAGTGCTGATATAACGTATTGGAGTGCATGTATAGAACGACCATTCCATGTTCTTGAACAGGGTGAATTAGCAAAATAGGGTAAACTCCAAGGTTATCTGCCCTTGATTGTGATAACTGATTCAGTGCCAGAGAGTACACTCCCCTCGGTCGACTGCCCATGAATTAATTTAATGTTGTTGTTGTTTAACGACACCACTAGAGCACATTGATTTATTAATCATCGGGTATTGGATGTCAAACATTTGGTCATGTGGATGTATAGTCCAAGGGATCTTTTATGTGCAACACCTCACAGACAGGATAGCACATAACACGGCCTTTGATATACCAGTCGTGGTGCACTGGGTGGAATGAGAAATAGCCCAAATGGGCCCAGTGACGAGGATCGATCTGAGACCGTCCATAGAAAGATTATACCAAAATTAATTAATTATTATTTTATTAGTATTTCAAATTATTTAGTGGGGGGGGGGGGGGGAGGTCCCATTGAGGACTTAAGTGTGGAGAGGGTAAGGGGGAGATGTGGTAACTGAATTGGTGCGCCAGAATAAACACCTGGGTCGCCTACTCTTGATTGAGGTTACGGAATTACTACGAGACTTACCTCCAGGGTTGTCTGCTCTTCTTTTTGTCTGAGGTTATACGCAGACAGGCTCTCTAAACGCCTCACGAACAGATCGTTCTAGACGCTGACAGTTTAATGAATGCTCATCTCTAACAGTAAATACACCATGTGCCTATTACTCGAATTATACACAGTGGTATTTATGTGGGTCGGGATACGTGATAAAGGTTGGGATCTAGCTTAGCAGTCGTAGGATCGAATCACCTATGTGGACCTATTCTTTGATCGTTTTCCCACTACCAACCAGCGCCTCACGACTGGTATATCAAAGTATGTGGTATGTGCTGTCATATCTGGGGGAAAATGCATGTACAAGATCACTTTCTGCTAATAGTGGGACTGGTTAGGTAAGAAATGTCATCGAATCGTGCACTTTATAGTAGAGACAGGTCATTTTGTAGGTGGGTAATGGAAATATATTTGACATCCAAAAGCTGATGATTAATAAATCGATGTTCAAAATTTACTTTAACTTTGGATACATACTAGGACATATTTTATATCGACTGTCATTCCATAAGATATTATCAGTAGTGTGAATGCCTGTCATACATAGTCGTATATAACTTGTGTTGTCTAATTTGTAGTTGTGTATATTAATCATGTGTTATAAAACATGTGTTGATTCTCTTTATAAATGCATAATTCGTAGTTGTATATATTAAACTATTATAATTATTACACATTGTCTTTGTATTGACAAGTTATGTTTGGATATCGTCAGTACTGGAAACGTTTTCGATATGTAGTGTACATAGTATTATAGGTGAATACAACCAAACAATATTTACTAGGCTTTTGTTTGTTTGCGTTTTTTTGGGTGATTTTTGTTGTTGTTTTTTTGTTTTTTTGTTTGTTTGTTGTTGTTTTTTAGGTTGTTTTTTTGTTGTTTTTTGTTTTTTTTTGTGGGGGGGGGGGGGGGGGTGGGGGGGGGGGGGGGGGGTGTTATAGTTATTTATAACTGAAAGCTACAGTACACAAATAAATAAATCATTGTAATCTTATCTGTCAATAAAGAAGATGTCTATCAATGTTTGTTACTGTTTTTAATATTTTCACACCCGCCTGTGATTCATTGTGGTGTTGCTGTGAATAGAGTGAAGTGTGGTCGTGGGTGGTGTTTGGATGTCGATAGAGGTGAAGTGTGGGTGTGGGTGGTGTTTGAGTGTCGATAGAGGTGAAGTGTGGGTGTGGGTGGTGTTTGGGTGTCGATAGAGGTGGGTAATGGTTTTGGTGTTTTCTTACATCTATTGGATGTGAAACATTTGGTAAGTTTGAATCGTAGTCTTCATGGGAAACACGCAACATGTTTGGCTTACGTGGCTCGAACCACGAAGTCGTGACGTCATCAGCGTTTCACACTGTCGACTTCTCCTCAAATTCCACCAGGCAGGATTTGAACCACGAAATTGTGATGTCATCAACGTTTCACACTGTCGATTTCTCCTCAAGTTCCACCAGGATGATACATTTTAAGGTTTAAATACCAAGTCAATCGCTGATATGTTTTAATGTTTGCATACCTGACAGGACCAAGTCAATCGCTGGTATGTTTTAATGTTTACATACCTGACAGAACCAAGTCAATCGCTGGTATGTTTTAATGTTTACCTACCTGACTGGACCAAGTCAATCGCTGGTATGTTTTAATGCGTACATACCTGACAGAACCGCCGGTATGTTTTAATGTGTACATACCTGACAGAACCGCCGGTATGTTTTAATGTGTACATACCTGACAGAACCGCCGGTATGTTTTAATGTTTACATACCTGACAGAACCAAGTCACTCCGTGGTATGTTTTAATGTTTACATACCTGACAGAACCAAGTCAATCCGTGGTATGTTTTAATGTTTACATAACTGACAGAACCAAGTCAATCCGTGGTATGTTTTAATGTTTACATACCTGACAGGACCTAGTCAATCGCCGGTATGTTTTTAATGTTTACATACCTGATAGGACCAAGTCAATCGCTGCTATGTTTTAATGTTTACATACCTGACAGGACCATATCAATCACTGGTATGTTTTAATGTTTACATACTTGACAGGACCATGTCAATCGCTGGTATATTTTAATGTTTACATACTTGACATGACCAAGTCAATCGCTGGTATGTTTTAATGTTTACATACCTGGCAGGACCGAGGCAATCGCTGGTATGTTTTAATGTTTGAATACCTGACAGGACCAAGTCAATCGCTGGTATGTTTTAATGTGTACATACCTGACAGAACCAAGTCAATCGCTGGTGTATTTTAATGTGTACATACCTGACAGAACCGCCGGTATGTTTTAATTTGTACATACCTGACAGAACCGCCGGTATGTTTTAATGTATACATACCTGACAGAACCGCCGGTATGTTTTAATGTGTACATACCTGTCAGAACCGCCGGTATGTTTTAATGTGTACATACCTGACAGAGCCGCGGGTATGTTTTAATGTTTGAATACCTGACAGAACCAAGTCAATCGCTGGTATGTTTTAAAGTGTACATACCAGACAGGACCTAGTCAATCGCTGGTATGTTTTAATGTTTACATACCTGGCAGAACCAAGTCAGTCCGTGGTATGTTTCAATGTTTACATACTGACAGAACCAAGTCAGTCCGTGGTATGTTTTAATGTTTACATACCTGACAGGACCTAGTCAATCCGTATTATGTTTCAATGTGTACATACCTAACAGGACCAAGTCAATCGCTGGTATGTTTTAATGTGTACATACCTGACAGAACCGCCGGTATGTTTTAATGTGTACATACCTGACAGAACCACCGGTATGTTTTAATGTGTACATACCTGACAGAACCGCTGGTATGTTTTAATGTGTACATACCTGACAGAACCAAATCAATCGCTGGTATGTTTTAATGTTTGAATACCTGACAGAACCAAGTCAATCGCTGGTATGTTTTAATGTTTGAATACCTGACAGAACCAAGTCAATCGCTGGTATGTTTTAATGTTTACATGCCTGACATGACAAAGTCAATCGCTGGTATGTTTTAATGTTTGAATACCTGACAGAACCAAGTCAATCGCTGGCATGTTTTAAAGTTTACATACCTGACATGACAAAGTCAATCGCTGGTATGTTTTAATGTGTACATACCTGACAGAACCAAGTCTATCGCTGGTATGTTTTACTGTTTACATACCTGACAGGACCAAGTCAATCGCTGGTATGTTTCAATGTGTACATACCTGACAGGACCAAGTCAATCGCTGGTATGTTTTAATGTTTATATACTTGACAGGACCAAGTCCATCGCGTTAATGTGATCACAAGTTATGCACAAAAACATATATAGCATAACATTATCGTATTTCTGCACACAACTGTTCCAAAAGAAGTTGAGTTGTGATAGTATCCTGCCATGACTGATAGTATCCTGCTATGACTGATAGTATCTCGCCATGACTGATAGTATCCTGTCATGACTGATACTATCCTGCTATGACTGATAGTATCCTGCTATGACTGATAGTATCCTGCCATGACTGATAGTATCCTGCTATGACTGATAATATCCTGCTATGACTGATAGTATCCTGCCATGACTCACTGTCGGGTGCCTTACCTACAGAGGAGCGCTGGCACTGATCACGATAATATATGGTTCCAACTCGGTCTATAGGAGGACTGTCACTTTAAAAATCCTTTCTTCGGTTGGTTCGATTACAAAGGGATGAAAATGGATAATCTAAACAACAGGCCCGTATTCAGCGTGTAATGGCGGGAGGTGACGTGGGGGTGCAGAGTCCGACAATCCGGTCACACAGCCCGTATTCAACGTGTAATGGCGGGAGGTGACGTGGGGGTGCAGAGTCCGACAATCCGGTCACACAGCCCGTAATGGGGGATATAGGGCTCCTCCAACAGAAATGTTTTGGAATACTGAACCCTTTATAGCTCTATCATGGCGTTATTTTTCTGTTTTTGAAGGATTTTTTAAATCACGGTTTTTTTTTGGTTAATAATATTTATTTGACCGAGCCCGTGAAGTAAACTGCAGACACCATGACCCTGTAATGATGTAGTACATTGTTCATCTAAAGCGTGTTACACATGGCGGAGTCGGGGGGGGTGGGGGGGTGGGGGGGGAGTAGGGCCGAATAACAAATATATTATTGGCATTTACCAATTTGGCTTTTTACTTGATGAATTATTCGTGTAGAACACATGAAATTACATGTCAGGACATCCAATGTACAAAATGTTCTTAGGAGCCCTCTAGATTTAACGAAAACTCATTACCAGTGAAGTCAAACCAGTTGAGTTCATATTTGAAATACAAACTGAACGTCTTATGCATAGCAACTTGAAAATAATACTTTATAAGGTGATAGATATACGCCAAAAAGAAAACACCACCAAACAAAAAAACACCGATAATCCATATGCATATTGAATTGTCCAATATAGCCTCAGTATATTTGTGAATGTGTGTGTGCGTGCGTGTGTGTGTGTGTACGTGTGTGTGTGTACGTACGTGTGTGTATGTGTGTGTGTGTGTAGGTGTGTGTGTGTAGGTGTATATGCTTATGTGTGTGTAGGTGTGTCTGTGTAGGTATTAGTGTGTGTGTGCTAGTGTGTTTGTACGTGTGTACGTGTGTGTGTACGTGTGTGTGTAGGTGTGCATGTAGGTTTGTGTGTGTGTGTGTGTGTATGTGTAGGTGTGTATGTGTGTGTGTAGGTGTGTATGTGCGCGTGTGTGTAGGTGTGTGTATGTGTAGGTATATGTGTGTGTGTAGGTGTGTGCAGGTGTGTGTGTGTGTATGTGTGTGTGTGTGTGTGTGTGTGTTTATGCGTGTATGCGTGTATGTGTAGGTGTGTAAAGGTGTGGGTTTAGGTGTGTAAGTGTGTATGTGTAGGTGTGTGTGTATATGTCTGTATGTATGTATATACACAAAGAAAAAAGTTAAGCACCCCCAGATATGATTACTTATATAATATTGGCATGCATTGCAACTGAAATTGCAATGACGATTCTGACAGGCATGGCGTTCCATAGAAAGGATGAGATCGTGCAAGCATGTCAGTGGTGTCACATCTCATCGTCGCGTGCACGTGCAACATGGTATTTAACGTGGCCGTCTTGCACTGTTCGATCATTATCAGTGAAGATGAATCGAAGGAGAATATCAGTGGTTCAAAGATCACAAATAATCGGCATGCGTAACGCAGGAATGACGTTCAAAGCCATCGGCCGTCAGCTGGGGTATAGCCCGGTCTCACCGGGCTTAAGTCGTGTTCACGATGGGTTTCCGATGTCTTTTTTGGCTGTTCGCAACTTGGACGCAACGAGGATTAAGTAGGAATAGACCGGTGTACAATCCATTCTATGATTTTTTAACGCAAGCAGGATTTGCTGCATGCAGCATTTCCTCCTTGCGACAAAAACATCGGATCGACCACGTAGATAGGACGCAGATTAATCTGAGATACACCGCCTACCGATGTCCTACCACTCGCAGAATAGTCTGCGTTAAATTGCCATTCGCAGACTAGTCTGCGGAAAGTCTCAGAACAGTCTGCGTTTGATCGGCGAATAAACAAAATAATTTGAATTTTTCCAAGGTTCTTCCAGGTGTTCGCTGAGTGTTCGGCGACAGGACGCAGACTGTTAGCAGATAAGACGCAGACTAGAAAATTCATTTTCCCCCAATTTTTATATTTTTTCCCCCGATCGGTTGCAGACTGTTCGCAGACTGTTCGCAGAGTGATTGCTTCCTAACGCAGAATAGTCTGCGATAGGGTAAGGTTTTGTCGAAATCTCAACTTGAACGCAGCGTATTTTTAACGGAAACCCATCGTGAACACGACTTAAGCCCGGTGAGACCGGGCTAGTACCACTACACAGTAATTAGCAGACTCGTCAGGAAACATGCCGTAACCAACTCTGTGAAGGATTTGCCACGGTCAGGTAGACCTCGTGTGACATCAAACCGTGAAGACGTAGCACTGGGGCGGCTGGTACGGC
>NC_054705.1:6398369-6440869 GCF_016097555.1 Gigantopelta aegis
TTGTAATTAAATTATAATTATTATGTTGTCCCTGGGATAACTTCTTCTCCCATTTTCTTTAGGACAGCAGTATTGTGTGCCTCACTCTCTTCGTGTAACAGAAAAAAGATGTTAACAAACAGAATCACAATTGACAACATTCAGCAGGCTTTTTAAAAAATTTATTCATGCAATATGCTGATATATGGCTGTTACATACTGCGTAATTATTTAATGTTATAATATATCATTTTAAACATTATCAGTGATACTGTGAAACTCAACTTTTAGGCCTTAAAAAGTATCTTAAGAAGATTATCATTTGCCGCAGGGCGTTGGTAAGTGTATGTGTGGGGATGGGGGGGGGGGGGGGTGTTTGTTTTTCAATGCTTCATCCCCAATCAGGAATTTGTTTGCCTTTATAAGTTTGTTTTCTAAAATGTTGGTTGCCCACCCCCACTCCCATCGGATCCCTCACCAGTGCCACCCCCTGCACATATAAAACACTGGGGGGGGGGGGGGAAATGGGTGCCCACCCCACATACCCATCAATCCAAATTGCTGGCTACTACAGTGCTTTCAAGTTATGTACAACTTATAATTGTGGTTGGTAAATACAGATTACTTATCATAATTTATATTACATACCTTTATACTTTCCATCTTCATTGTGGAACATCCCTTCACAAACATATTGACATTACCCCCCTGCATTGTGAACATGGTGCTTTAGGTAGTACTAAACCAAATAACTTCCAGCTGTTCGAAGTGCACCAAACTTTTTTTATAGAGAAGTGAACACCACAAGTCCTGTGATTGGTGCTAAATGTGAGTCTTGGTTGTACAAAAAAAAAAAGTTTATCTGAGCAAAAAAATGTATGCAATTTTATTTCATCTAGTATCACTGTGTCAAGTAGCTTTGTATTTGGAACATGTATGGGGTACCTGTAAAAAAAAGTACTAAAACTTTGTGCGAAACTAGGGGTGTTGTAACAACATCTGGTTATACCGAAAATTAGCCATGAAATGTACCATTTTCTGCAGTTAATACTTTGAGGTAGGGGTTGTAGTACTGATATTTATGGGTTATAGTTTGGTTGATAGGAAAAAGTTCGACACGTACCCCTCTATAGCAAAGGCTCTAAAGACTAACCCTAACCCTATCCCTGAAACTACCTTAACTATTGAAAGAGGGATACGGGTCGAACTCATGCCCACTTGGCTAGGCAGTGTAGAAATGGCTGCGTTGAAATTTCCCGACACTGTTGTTAGTGCCAACCTCACTGCTCAACAAATGAAAACCGACTTCTACACAACTGTTCGCTGACGTGTTGCTGTAAATATGATTTCGTACGGAAAAGGTGGAGGGGTATAGATAGGTATACCATTTTATTTATTACAATTATATTGTTTGCTTAATAGTGACAATAATTATGAAACTACAAAACATTTGTATGAGGTGACTCTAAACCAATAATGCTTAACATTTGTGATACATGCGCGGATTCGGGGCGGATGTTCGGGCTCTCTAGCCCTTTGCTTCCGACAACACACACACGCAAGCACGCACGCGCGTCTGTAGACAGATACACAAAGACACACAAACACGCACATACACATACACAAACTTACAAATGCATGCTCATAAAAACACAAACACATGGACATACATAGGCCTACACACACGCAAACACGCTCACAGACGCAAACACTCACACATTCATACATATACATACTTGATACACACATACACAAACGTACAAATACATACTCATAAAAACACAAACACATGAACATACACACATGCAAACACCAACACATACGACATAAACACACTCACAGACAGGCAGACACACTCAGATACACATGTAAACACACACATACGGCACAAACACATTCACAGACACACAAACACAAACGCACTCAGATACACATGCAAACACTGACACATACGACAAAAACACACTCAGTGAGACGCAAACACACCGATACACATGCAACACTCACACATACGACAAAAACACACTCACAGACACACGCAAACACTCACGCATACGACACAAACAAACTCACAGACACATGCAAACACACTCACAGGCATACGCAAATACACTAACGGACACACACAAACAATCTGACAGACACAAAAACACTGACAAACACACACAAACACACACAGATATCCTACCACATACATACACAATAATACAAACATACATAGACAAACGTACGCACACACACAAAAATACACACAGACATACATACAAAGACAAAAATATACACACACACACACACATACATCCACAAAAATACACACATTCATACACAAATATACACAGACACATAGACACATGCATTAAAATACACAACACACATACATACATAAAAAATACACACACGTGCGCGCACACATATACACGCAAACACGTGGAACCTTGTTTCGGTACACAACATTTATCAAAGAGGAGAGTTTATTTGGGGGGTGGGGGTGGGGGGGTATCTATTTTTTAAATTTATTATTATTATTTTTATTATTATTATTATTATTATTATTATTATTATTTGCAGTTTTGTTAGCAACTAAAATACAGGTGAAAGTTTCTATTTAACAATCCTAATGTATAAAACGCCGCGTCATTTGTTTGTTATTTGTTTTGGGTTTTTTGTTGTTGTTTTTTTTTTGTTTGTTTGTTTGTTGTTGTTGTGGTGTTTTTGTGGTTTTTTGTGGGGTTTTGTTAGTGACTAAAATGCAGGTGAAAGTTCCTATTTAACAATCCTAACGTATAAAATATCGTGTCATTTCTCATTACAACCGCTTCGATATAAATTATAAACCTTAATTACAAAGTAATAATATTAAGAAATATATGCACACGTGAAATAGAAACATCTACAAGTTACAGTCATACTATCCCGATTTAAAAAATAGTCCACAGTCAATCTTAGACACGTCTAATAGACTATCTATCGGTGTTCCTCTGCGCGTGCTGTAACCTCACCATGGTGCAGGGGTGTAACATTCTCTTTGAGAATGGCCAATACAGCACAAATTGAAATTTTGAGTAAAAGTCAGTATCTATCTGTGATTTTTTTTTTTTTGCACACTTCTTTACACTATTTTTATTTATATCTTGAATTTTTATATTGATGTTGATCATCACCTTATTTGTTTGCATTACCATAGTTTGACACCCAATAGCCGATGTATTTTTCGTGCTGGGGTGTCGTTAAACATTCATTCATTCTGTCCGTGTTGGACTTTCCCAGTTCCTCGAGAATAGTTACATTGATTTGAATACGTGACTGGGCTGATGCATTGTTCTTTGACATAACAATATAGAAAACTTATAATATTACACTTTACATGTATTGATATGAATACGTGACTGGGCTGGTGCAATGTTCTTTGACATAAAGGGACATTCCTGAGTTTGATGCATTGTAAGATGTTTCCGACTAATAAAATATTTCCACTATTAAGCTTACATATTAAATATATTTTCTTGTTTAGAACATCAGTGTCTGTATATTCAATGTGTTTCTGGTCGTCTTAATATTTGTAAGAAGCCCATAATATATTTTAGGAAATAAAATGAAATTTAACAAAGTACAAATATTAGAACGATGAGAACACGTTTAATATACAGCCACTAATATTTTATGCAGAAAAATATATTTGATATGTAATCGTTAAAAAGTCTCTGTTAGTCGATAACGTCTTAAAAATTTCAGCAAACTCAGAAATGTCCCTTTAACAATATCAAAACGTAGATTACACTTTATTTTTTTCGCACAGTGAAAGTAAACATATTTCTAGTTTCATATCTAGCTGCCCTTTATAATGTCATCTTTCTAAGGAGTTTGTGTGTGTGTTGGGGGTCGTGTCTCAATCGGCAGATTTATGAAAGAAATGTTTTTATTACACACCAGTGTAAGATATTGCTCATGTCATAACAATCACTCAATATCTAACTAGTGTAATATTGGCGTGACGTGTGCGTGACGTAGCTCACTTGCTGACCCAATTCGTAGACAAATGACGTGTAGTAGGTATCGACATCTGCTGACATCTGCGTTGCGGCTTGTTTGTAATTGGTTTGTAATAAATAAAATACTAAACTAGCTTGCCTGTCATACCATTTTTATGACACTCGTGAACAGTGTCGGTACCGGTTTCGCTCGTCAGATACCAAACCTGTTCACTCATTTCATAAAAATGGTATGACAAGCAAGCTGGTTTAGTATTCTCTATATATTGAATGCTGTGACATTTATTACATATTAAATAGGATTGATTTACGACCCTCTAAATAGTAGTCCATACTGATCCCACCTCTAATGTGAAAACATGGCCTTGAGACCCATAACACACACACACACACACACACACACACACCGGATCCACAACTGTTTTATATGGTGCTGGTATAGGGTTGGGGGGGGGGGGTATTGGGAATTTCTAGTCGCATGACAAGGACAAAAAATAGTAGCTCGAAATGTGATTATTATTATACTTGTATACAGGTGACTAAGCAGAAAAACAAACAAGAAACGGTGTCTGTTGTCAAGTGGTTAAGCTGTCGAGCATTTTCACCGGGTATTTGAAGTCAGGTAGCATGGGCTGAAATGAGGACACGTGCACAACAGCGGCCCGACGTGCGATTATAAATACACAAATTACTTAATAGACAGTCGATCAGGACTGACGTGTTATAATGAATATAAACTGTCTGTCTGTCTGTCTGTGTGAGAGAGGTTTTTTTGTTTGTTTTTTTGCAAAGTGATGGTATTTTGAGATATATTAATCAAATTTTATTCCCGATTTTAAAAGTAGTCCAGTGAATCTTACAAACACGTTTCGTTTTCCGTGTTGGACTTCCTAGTTCCTCGAGAATATATATATTGATTTGAATGCGGACTGGCCTGGAGCTATGTTTGTTCAGAGTTGACAATGTAGTAATAGTATTATAACACGGTTGGGTAGATACGCTTTATTATTCGGTTGTGGGGTGGGTGGGATGGAATGGGGGTGGGGTGGGGTTCGTTTTAAAGATGAGATTTATGATTATACGTGATGTAAATATCAATCTGATTAAAACCGGGTCCTCTACGTGTGACCAGTATAAATATTAAATACTTGTATACAGGTGACTAAGCAGAAAACCAAACAAAAAACATTTCAGTCTGTGATAATCGACCCCCCCCCGCCCCCCCCACACACCCCCCCCCCCCCCCCCGCCCTCTCTCTCTCTCTCTCTGTGTGTATGTGTGCGTGTGTGAATTTGCAGGGCCGTACCCTGATCAAAATCCTAGGGAGGGAGGGAGGGCGACACGTAATAAGGTTTTGACTTGCCCGACGTTATTTTGACTCCCAACGGGCGATCGGGCGACCGTAAAGTGCACACCCTGTATAAACTGTACCTCTATAGTGTGTCTGACATAAGGTAGCAAATGAGACGTATCCCAAAGACCACTGTACAATTAATCAATTATTTATGACCAATACACAAACCAATGCTAGAGGGTATGGGCTGCATGCAGCCAGTATTGACAAGAAATCCAATGACAGTAATAATTAACTTTATTCTCAAGATGTGCAGTTTTTACATATTTTCTAAATGCCAATAAATATACTCCCAGTTTTATGATTTAATTATTTCTATTAAATTTAATTTTATAAACCCGTTGATTTCACAACCATATTGTAAAACTGACTGGTCAAACAAATCAAGTACACTGTCGATGGAGTATATATGGACGTTTTTTTCAAGGTACTGAATTGTTGTTGTTGTTTTTGTTTTGTTTGGGTTTTTTGGTGGGGGAGGGGTCAGGTCAGGTCAGATCACAGGGCTTTACGTGCACATTCAGAGCAAGCTGTTGTAGCGCACGCTTGTCCTGGGCACAAGAGTCGGCCTCGGACAGGAAAGGTGGGGGAGGGGGAGAGGAGGGACCGCCTGCACTGGTAGGTGCAAGGGGGCACCAGCAACCCGACAGTGGTCAGAGGCGGGGGGGGGGGGGGGGGGGGGGGGGTGATGGTGCTATTGAATTTGGAATGGAGCAAAGTATTAAAGTATTATGCCAAAGAGAAAAGGTGCGCAATTTGGGTTGAGGAAATTGGGCGCAATTTTGAACGGTCGGCCAAAAAGAAAGTTCCAGAGCTAATATAGGTTTTGACATTAGTGAATCAAGAGTAGCTCGGGAGGGGGCTGTTGTTATATTTTTATAGTTATCAGAAATGTCAATACTCTCTCCATCAAATTAAATTTGATGGAGAGTATTGAAATAATTGAAATCATTTAAGCACAAAATCGTTAGGATTTCTTCCTTTAATAAATACCTTTAGTTTTGCTTTCTCAATACTGACGTTAAAGTGCTTTTCCAGACCATACACTAAAATGTCAAATTCCACAATTAAATGCCTTTTTAATTCATTGCAATAATATTTTACACCGATATGTAAATCAATAATTACGAAAATGTCCATAAAAGTATTAAAACATCACTCCCGTAGAACACTGCCGGAAACGACCGAGTAAAATTCTCGGTAAAATCATTTGCCTGTAAATAGCCGTGACGTCATGAAGGGAACTGGCTTCACAGAAACCTACCACAAAACGAGTTCCAGCGCAAGCGAAAGTGTAACCGACAGCGACTGTCAGGCTCAATTATCATGCGATTCTTCTTTCGATGATGAATAGTGTAGTAACGACGACTGGACTAATATTTGTGCAACACAACAAATAATGCCTTATCAGTTTGAACCTGGAACGTCTTCCGATGAACCACCGGCCTGACAGATGACGATGAAAATGGTCGCGGGAGACAGCTTACCACTAAATTAATTTACAACTTGTATTCTTGTTTTGTTCTTTAGCTTTTCGTGCGAACTATTTTGCTACACTGTATGTTCTAATACTTGTGATGTAGTAGAAAAGACGATAAATAACACTTGAATTCTACGAGTCAAGTGGACCCGATATCGGTAATTTTAAGAAATAAACAAAAACGACTTTTAGTCCGTCCCATCCCTCTATAACGATGTTTTTTTGTAAACAATTTCAATTTGGTTTGACGTAAAAAAACAACCCAGTAAAGTGTTTTGGAAATAAAAAACAACAACTATTTTTGTGTGCAGCTGTGAACACAATCGGCTCAGAAATAAATAACTTGTAGTAAATTCCATAGTATGAAAAAAGGTGTTCTCACAGGGAACGCCTTGTTTCATACTATGGAATTTACAAGTTACTTATTTCTGAGCCGATTGTTTTCCAAGCTGTATACAAAATAAGCTTCTTTTTTTTATTTTTATTTTTATTTCCAAAACACTTTTTTTCTTAAGTCAAACCAAACTGAAATTATTTACCAAAAAAAAGTTTGTAGGATGGGACGGACTAGACTATAGATACTGAATTTTATTCTTAATGAAAATGTTCTCGAACTGTAAAGAAAAACCTCACAAATGAACGAGATGCAAACGACAACAAATCGGATCTGGTTGATTGCACGGAACGTGCGTGAGAAAACAAACTGACCGGAGTTGGAAGCATAACGCAGTTTGGGACGTTGACAATATGCACCCCAATGTCGTTTCGGTCTGGATGGCGTCGGCTTGTTGTCATTTGTTTTGTGTCGCAGAAAAAATGTTGGTACGGCAAATTCACACACAGCTTTCTGACAGCAACATTACTAGGAAATGCGTGAAGACTAAATTTATCGGCTTTTATATTGCTACAGCCGCCAACAACACGCCGTTTAACCATAATAAGCACACAAGAAGCAATGAACAATGGCGCTGGCTACCGAAAGGAGTTCTCTTCGTGACGTCACGGGTCAAATATTACGGAAATTCCGAAACGAATTCAGCTGGTTCTGTTTTTCAGGGGAATATTTTTAAATAGAAAATATACCGGTATATAATTTTTTTTTTTTTTTTTTTTTTTTTTTTTTCTAATCATATTAAATATTATGTTGATTGATATAGCTCAATACATCATAAAACTGGAACAGCACTTTAAGTATCCATAATTCACAACAGCCTGGACATATATATTTAATATTGCAAGCATCTACTGATTAGGCTGACCACATTGTGACATCTGTTTAGAACATCTGTCTGTATATTAAATTCCTGACCGGCCTCAAACATCACTTCATAAGGTTGGTAGGTACTGGGTTCGCATCCCGGTACGAGCTTTTACGACTCAGTGTGTAGATGTAAAGCGACTACATCGACTTTTCCCTCACTAACCGGTAACAACTAACCACTAACCCTCTGTCCCGGACAGGCAGTCCAGATAACCGAGCTGTGTGCCCAGGATTGCGTCCTTGAACTTTACTTGGATATAAGCACGAAAATAAGTATAAATGAATGAATATATTCCTGGTTAAACATGCACGTGTGTCTAGAAGACTTTCTTATAAAACATAAAATCAAATAAAACTGTAGAAATTGTCTACCAATACTGTGATATCTGCTAAGAGAAATATAAACAGGCTACAGGTTAAATCGATGGCTAAACATGTGGTCTAATCCGTCTGAAGCATACTTTATAAGAAACATCATTTATAAACATAGCAAAACATATATTCTGCACAGAATAATATACAGAGGCCTATGGTTTAAGTTGCCTGGCACGCGTTTATAAAACATTGGAGTCTAGACTCAAATCTCTAATACATATTTGTATGTTGTTGTGATGACGTTAAAAGTTAACTCTATTAGACTCTTGTGTCAGAATTATCAAATGTTTGACATACAATGGCTCTAGTGGTGTCGCTAAACAAAAACAAACTTTCTATTAGTATTGAGTTTAGACTCTACACGTTTTATAAGCACGGGATAAACATTCAATGTATAGCTCATCTGAATAATTGTAGAACGTAATATACCGAGTGGTTAATAACATGGCATCTGCATAGAATATTATACACAGTTTTATATTAAATTCCTCATTGAACATGCAATTGTGTCTAGCCCATCTGAAATGTATTTTTTTATAAGGCGGCCAGACCCTTGGATCATCTAACAAGATACAACAATAAAAAGTAAAGTATACAACATACACAGTCTATAGATTAAATTCTTGGTTAAATATATAATAACTATTTTCTATTAAAAGGTCCTTTAGATTATTAAAAATATTACAATAATGATAATAATAGTAACAGTAAATGTACTACTAAAACTACTACTACTACTACTACTACTACTACTACTACTACTACTATTACTACTACTACTACTAATAATAATAACGGAGAGAGATGTTCTCCTTGTCTCATACTAATCTCACAACCACATATATTCTGTGAAAAGTAACTGTGACTAATATTGTTGGAAGTTGGGCCGGTGGCCACGCAGAACTATACATTTGGAATGACTGTCTGCGACAGAAGTTCACTTCGAAATGAAATGATAGTGGCTATGTGTGAGATTACTATCAAGAGAGAGAGAGAGAGAGAGAGAGAGAGAGAGAGGAGAGAGAGAGAGAGAGAGAGAGAGAGAGAGGTAGAGAGAGAGAGAGAGGTAGAGAGAGAGAGAGAGAGAGAGAGAGTACCTTTAACATGCCCATATACCTCTATGGTTTCAGGCATGACTGTCCCGGGCCCTGTCTCTGGATAGCCAGTGGCGTGTTTCGGGACAGTAATACTACGGGACAATTTTGACTCATTATTTTTAGGAATGGGGGTAGGGAACTAATAATTATTAAATTAAGTCGCGCAGATCTAAATAAAAAATTTGGTTCAAAACCAAAATAATTTCCTTTTTTTTTTTTTTTTTTTTTTTTTTTTTAATATAAAATTTAAATTTACTTTACTTAAATTTATTTTAGTCGTATTTTGGAGTGGGCATTTCTAAAAATAAATATAATATTTAAAAAAGAATTTTAACCCTTCGGGGTAAAAGGTGGAACTGTTAGCACAAGCTAAATTGTTTTATTATTATTACATAAAAGGATAAAAACATGATAAAAATAATAACATATTAAAAAACCGGCACACTTTTTAAAAACATTTATCAAATTTGAATTATTTTAAAAAAGAACCAACACCAAAAGTAAAAACGAACAATATATACAACCCAAGCCAAGTAGCGGGAGGAAGTTTTACTGCCAGATAAATCTCTCCCCACATCCCAAGCCGACCTCACATTCACACCCTTTCATACAACATACAACACCACACTAAAAATTCTAATTAAAATAATATATACAATTATATATAAATGTATACATGTTGTAAATCGTTAAACAAAAATTAAAATAAAGGTTAAACTGACCCATCTTCAATTCAATTAATTTATATAATTTTAGTTGAGTGGCTTAGCTTGGCTTAGTAACTAATTTAACGTGTCCATACACCCCTAGGGTTTTGAACACGTCTATCCCGAGTCCGGCCTCCGATAGGATCGGGGGGTCTGACTCGGGCCAGGGATAAACTAACAAATAGGGTCAATTTTGAAATTTCGAATATCAACACCAAACATATAAAAAAGGGGAAAATTGGGGTGAATAAGTTTTGGCTGCGCCCTTAAAAAAAATATTAACATTCCTAACCTATATAAATTATTAATATAATATAATTTGGGCGCAAATTTAGATGGGCTGGTCTAAAATTAATAATAATTATAAAACAATATTCATTAAGCCCATGGGAGGTTAAAAGTTACTATCAAGTGGGTGTTTTTTTTTTACTAAAAAACTGTATAGAATTTGACAACAAACACTAGGCACAACGGGGTACAAACCCGCAGTAGAATGTGAGTTGTCATTTTCTACCAGCATTTGTCACTGAAATAGACTACCAAACATATACAGGAGAACAATATGAGTACCTTGCCCCAACGTTGTCTGGATACTTTGGTCCTAAGTAGAGGAGGAGAGATATGTGTAAGCAAGGATTTGCTATGATATGCTAACTAATAACTATTGACAGGTCTATCACAACCACTATATCAAACAAGCCAGTCAGATTGGATATCTTTAAAACTCTTTTAAAATATTTTCAAATCTTTAAAATACTTAAAAATCATAAAACAATATTATTTGACAATAATAATAATAATAATAATAATAATAACATTTATTATTATTATTATTATTATTATTATTATTTTGTTATGCGGGAAAAGGTGGCTTGTGACCTTTTTAAACAAAATGCTAAAAATCTACCACCGTCTCAACTGCTAACTCAAAACAAATAGATTTGTTTTCCGACTGGTTTGTGGTGTAGTGTGTTGGCAATATATAATAGCATACATTATACGCACAATATTCATAGCATGAACAAAACACTTCTTACCATGACGTATCATTCAATGAGACATCTTACGAGAACTACGAGAACCATTGTTTCGTTCGGAAATCTAATTTTGTGAAACCTATATTTTTCATACGAACATTTAATTTAGGACATCATCTACATGAACATAATGGGTTACCTGGATTACGCAAATTTTCAATTATGAGAGGCCTGCATTCTACGCTTAACGTCGAGTACAAGTTCAGATTTAGGTCAAATAAGAATCCCCAGTTAGTTAGAAGTACTGGGAACGGGACGTTTGGTACCCCTCTTGTTTAGTGTACTGCGAATGATGACGAGACGTGTGCGTTTGACCAAGACAGTCGAGTCCACCCGCTGTAGTAACATACATTATAAGTTCTGAGGTACAAAACGTTTAATAATGTCACAGTCTTTATTCACGTCAATAAACGGCACTATAGGATCGGAGGTGCACACGTTTAATAATGTCATAGTCTTTGTTCACGTCAATAAACGACACGATAGGATCGGAGGTGCACACGTTTAATAATGTCATAGTCTTTGTTCACGTCAATAAATGTCGCGTCAAGGTGACATAATGCTACAGTAACTGATTCGCCCTATAAATTAGTCTCGTCAAAAGCCGTAATTGTAATTAACTAAAACTGTTACCTGCCTTATGTAAACACTATTTCTTCATAGTTATTTAGTTATTATGACAACAACAAAAATCTATAAACAAATAGACAGGTCAAAACCCTCTCTACAACTTCTATGAACAAATAGAGGCATACAAAATAATTCAGCTACTTATGTAGACAGATAGACACGCCAAAAACCTTTGTACAGCTACTATAAACAAAACCTGGCTACAGCTTGTATAACGAAACAGACAGCCAAATGCCTTTCTACAGCTTGTATAACGAAACAGACAGCCAAATGCCTTTCTACAGCTTGTATAACGAAACAGACAGCCAAATGCCTTTCTACAGCTTGTATAACGAAACAGACAGCCAAATGCCTTTCTACAGCTTGTATAACGAAACAGACAGCCAAATGCCTTTCTACAGCTGCTATATATAAAAGAGACATCTGACGTTGTACTCAGATTTGTAATAATAGGATATTAAACAAGCTTCCATGTTGGTCTATGTTTATGTTCCGAGTGAAATAACTTTTATTTGTCACGAGCTTTAACGATTGACAATCAGAATTATTTCTCGAGAGATATAAATATTATACAAATGATAGCGAATGTAATATGCTATTTATTACCAATAATCGATTTAAATTTATATCACTCAACTCGTTTGATTAACGTTAGAGTAAAGTTGCTGACTTTTCGATCGAGGTCAACCAGTCGATTGTGTCTACCTGTACGATTATGCTTTTGTTTTCCTTCTTAGAAAACCTAAACGAAAGCGGCATGGGACGATTCGGTTGATCAGAATACGAGTCGTCGACATAGAACACCATTCCTTTGAATATGTCCTTCACCGACACCTGTATGACATATTTACTTTCACCTTCACCTGTAGGGTGGAATTTAATGTCAATATATTTCAGGATGCTGTCGCTGTCAAGTTTCTTGTATTTAACATCTCCATCATTCACGTTTTCGTACCAGTCGGTCTTTTCAGCAATGATTCCCCGTAGCTTCTCTTCTAAGTAATTTTTTTGTTGTTCGGTAAGATTAATACCTTCGACAATATTTTTTCCAGTCTTAGTCCCGGATGCGTCTTTCTCTTCCTTAATCCCACAGTAGAAGGACCCACCTTCTGTAAGTTTGGAGAATGCTGTAATATACTCAAGTAGTCCTAGTTCAACAAACCTTTTGACTATGACCATTTCCATTGACACTTCCCCTTGATCTGTTGCGGAAGCTGTTAGTTTTCGCATTTTCTGCTCAATGTCTTCATTAGACAGTTGTTTAATCTGGACGTTTCCTGACTCATAGATGTTGGTAGCTTCTTCTTCTTCAAATTTCTCTTTCAGTTGTGACTTTGCTGGCATCTTTCTCTTTCGCCCCAAGCTTTTCAAATACGTTGCAATCTGCCTGGCCTTGGGTCGAACCTTGGCTCCGTCTAGCGCAACTTTTGTTTTGAAGTCGTAGGTGGAGATAGAGGCGGAAGGTTCAACATTGATGAGCAGGTAGTGGAAACGAACCCTTTTGTCATCCTGCAACACTTCAAACCATATCCGTTCGTAGTTCTCCGTGTACAGCGTGTCATCCTCGACCATCATGCTACAGTCGTCGTTAATGAGCTGGTCGAATCCATCCAGAGACCAGGACTCGCGGAAAGTATCAGCCTTGTTGTAAGTGTGTATCACCAGAGAGCCGCCATTGCTGTTCCTCATGGCACAGATAACCTGCAGACACTCGTCCTTGAACTGTTTCGTACCCTCACTGAAGTTTTTATTCTCCTTTTTGGCGCTTTTGAAGAAATCCTTGTAGGAGACGCACATGCTGTACACATTCTTGCTGGCTGTTAGTGCATCCTTTTTGATTCGGTGTGTGGTGATTTTGCAGTTTTCTGGAGATACAGAACATACAGAACGGTTTGTTACCGTAATTGATATATATATATATATATATATATATATATATATATATATATATATATATATATATATATATATATATATATACTGAGCGCAAGTAGAAACTTTACAATCATATTTTTTATCGTAAATTATTTGGGAGGAAATCAGTTGAAATTTGCGTTAAATAATGGATAACAAAGGTCTTCCCGATGATACTGCACGGATGGGGCGGAATGAAAACGCACATATTGCCTTTCTGCACGTCTAAAGCGCAAAACCTGACAAACACGTGCACAGGGTCACGTGATCAACACAGTGAACGTGTATGCCTTCAAATGAATTCACACGTGTATTGTTTAACAGGAAAACAGATTAAAATTTCTGGTGACAAATTAGTGACTGAATGCCACGCCTCACAAATGCAGAACGTGAGTGTGCTGTGGGTAGGCTGCACGCAGGACAATCCGTTGCGGCAGTTGCTCGCACACTAGGATGCAGCCGACAGACAATTCATAATCTCAGAACCCGTGTGCAACAGACAGGTGTAGTGGCGGATCGTCCAAGGCCAGGACATCCGCGTGTGACGTCACGCCGAGAGGATGGACAAATCAGATTAATTCATCTCCGTAATCGGTTCGAGACGGCCGCGTCCACAAGCAGACAATTGTTTAGGGGTCGGGTGTCACAATCCACCATCAGGAATCGACTGCGGACTGCTGGACTGCGAGCTAGGAGACCATACAAAGGACCCATTTTCACGCCATTTCACCGTCGTCAACGTCTGGAATGGACCCGACGACACGTTAGATGGAATCAGAGACGCTGGAATAACGTTGTCTTTAGTGACGAGTCACGTTTCACACTTAGGTTTGCTGATGGCAGGGTACGGGTGTGGCGTAGACCGCGAGAACGCTATGCGCAGTGTTGTGTTCAGGAGGTCGACAGATTTGTTGGCGGCAGCGTAATGGTTTGGGGTTCATTTTGTTCCCATGGTCGTTCCCGATTGATTGTCGTCCAGGACAACCTCACTGTCGCACAATACCATGATCAAGTGTTGACACCGGAACTGCTGCCGTTCATGCAACAAGACGGTCCAGGATTGACATTTCAACAAGACAATGCTACACCCCATACAGCGATCTTGACGCGCAATTTCTTGCGAAACGCCGGTATCAACGTCATGGATTGGCCGTCCCCGTTCACCAGACCTGAATCCCATCGAACACATTTGGGATGAATTGGGAAGACGACTGAGACAGCAGGTCAACCCACCGCAGACCCTTCAAGCTCTTGGGCAGGCACTGATCAACCAATGGCGACGACTTCCGGTACGGATTTTCAGAGGAGTTCTTCGGTCGATGAGAAGACGTTGTGTGGCTGTGGTGGCTGCGCGAGGCGGTCACACGCGTTATTGACTTCAGAACGTGCCACGATCTCATCATGTGAAAATCGTTTTGGGGGGTCACCTGACATCAGGCGGTAATACGCAATAAATTGATCCACACATCGACTTGTGTCAATCTGTATTGCTTCTCAAATGATATCGACATCCTTACATAGCAGTTTTATAGTCATGCACCCTGTATTTAATTTGTGCGGTCAAATTTACGCAGTGTAAAGTTTCTACTTCCGCTCAGTACATACTCGTTTATTTTGCACAAGAACATACCACTCCACAGCCACGCAGTCTCGTGGTATATATCCGTGTGCAATAAATAGGGAGCGAAAACAACGTATGTGAAGTTCTGTATTTATTACAGACCTTTTTTATGTTTTATAAAAACGGTTTTTAATTTAACACGATAACAACTCTTTCTTAAATCTATGATTAATACTCCTTTCATGGATTTACTTTTATATACTCAACAACGAAAGTTTAGCTAATGTTAAAAGAAATGGCTTAACATTTATAAATTAACCTATTTTTATTAATTAGTATTCACATCTGAAATGTTTACCATTTCCAAACAACATAAACTGATCAACCTTTGCCTTAACACAACAAGAGGACCTGGTTTTCTTTCACGTTTAGTCAACCATGGCAAATTTAGATGCCATAAAAGATAATTGCTAAACTTTCGTTGTTGAGTATATATGACGTCAGTAACTAAAAGGCGCTAACTACAGTAAAAAGGAAAAGGAAATTCCCCATTTATAAGTTCCGGTCCATATCGTATATATATATATTGAACTATGTAATACTATGAGTGAAATTATATCTAGAGCTGATATTTAGAACTGATAATGTCCATTATGTGAAAATGATAATAATTTATCATTCTACAGTTTTCTTCTGTTTTTTCGTAAGTTGTTTTGTTCGTTGTTATTGTTCCTGTTGTTTACATACATATGCTCTGGCATTCATCGATATTATTATTTTGTGCATTTACTATAGTTTGACACCCAATGGTCGATGTATTTTTCGCATTTGGGTGTCGTTAAACATTCGTTCATGCCAGAGCCCAAATAAACGGGCTTGTATTTTTCTTATTCGCATAGTGGGACGACTTTCGAGCCAACTGCTGCGGGAGGTTGATTGTTGGAACTGAAAGTTTAACGACACCACTAGCACACATCGATTTATTAATCATCGGTTATTGCATGTCAAACATTTGGTAATTTTCACATATACTCTTACAGAGGAAACCCGCTACATGTTTCCATTGGTAGAAGAGCACATACACGGCCTTTAATATATCAGTTGTGGTGCCCTGGCTGGAACGAGAAATATCTATTGGGTGTCAAGCAAATGTAAATATATGAATAAATCGATAAAAATAAAATACAAATATTATAGAGCATCAGCCTGTCTAGTCCACCCCACCCCCACCCCCACGCCCACCCCACGCCAACGAACACCCCACCCCACGCCCATCCCAACGCCCACCCCCCCGCCCACCAACCCCCCCCCCCCCCCCACCCACGCTCACGCCCACGCCCACGTGGTATTTGTATTTTGTTCTTTACTCTGTGTTTTATTTGACACTTGAATTTTTTATATTGATGTTGATCATCACATTGTTTGTCCATTACCACACCCAATAACCGATGTATTTTTCGTGCTGGGGTGTTGTTAAACATTCATTCATTCATTCATTCATTCATTCATTCATTTAGTACTTAATTATCCATACTATTCCCATCCCGAGAAATATAAACTACGTCCCTGAGTTTTAATATATTCCGAGTCCAGTACAGCCCTAGCACACACTTATAAAACTACATCAAACTGCATTAGCACGTGCGACACGAACAACTGAAATAGATGGTTTCATTGCTCCAGAACAAAATGTGAGGCTCACGACGTCTGGTCCACGTTATTTTCGTTTCATTATTTACTTTATAGTTATTGATTTTATTAGACATAAAACTAATATAATAATTCACTCGACCTTAAGTCAGTTATACCCAAACTTACTCGGTGTATCGGTGAATTTCCCAACAGTTTTGTTCGTGAGAACATCCTCGGCTTCGCCTCGGAGGCCCCACCCACTGTAGGGATATTCACCGGTACACCTCGTAAAGTGTGGGTATAACTATTACGTATACTGTAGGTGTGTGTGTGTGTGTGTGTGTGTGTGTGTGTGTGTGTGTGTGTGTACGTGTTTAAATTACTTACCTTCTCCACAAACATTTGTCTTAGAACTGAAATTATAACACAAAAAAAGGATTTAATCCTCTATACCTGTATCAAGACACCATTTAAAAACTGATAGATTTTAGTTTCAAGTAATTCTCTCGTAATGTTTATTAGAAAACAAGACACACGCACACGCGCACACACACTATGCATATACATACATAGAGAGAGAGAGAGAGAGAGAGAGAGAGAGAGAGAGAGAGAGAGAGACGAGAGGAGAGAGAGAGAGAGAGAGCGAGAGAGAGAGAGCTTGAGAGAGAGAGAGAGAGAGAGAGAGAGGGGTGGGGGGGGGTGGGAGGGGGATTACCAGTGTTTTGCGAGCATAAACATTATTTTTATTCCTAATATATGATATTAACGCTACCGAAACACACGAGGGTGATAATCTCGTTATCACATAATATCAAGCTTAATACAACGTGTTTTTGTAAACTATACACGCAGCTTTATTTCCAGTCCACCATTACTAGACATTCAAAAGACGTGTCTCTTTGAAAGGAAATTACATCAAACTCGAATGACGTCATTTTGGATATCCTTATATCAAAATAAACTAGTGCTCAACGGGGTTTTTTCTGAACGCTGAACAGCTGTCAGTGTAAAATTGCTATTAAAATGTTTTTATTTCATGACTATGAATGCATATGTCAGTTATGGTGTGTCACCCTAGTATGTTTGCTTAAATGTCAATAAACCTAGTGTCGTGACCTCGATTAATTTACATCTGATTTCACATACTCTGATTCCATTGAAAACGCTTTCTTGGTGTAATCTCGATGTAATATATATATATATATATATATATATATATATATATATATATATATACAGTGAAACCCCTCTAAACCGGACATCAGTGGGACCGAGTAAAATGTACGGTTTTAAGAGGTGTCCCGTTTTCAGGGGTCTGCATTTACGTAACTACCTTCCCTTCCCCATTAAATAGTTCAGCTTATCGTTTATTTCTGCAAATGATCTTTGCAAACTCTGCTTTATAAACCTCTCGCTTCTTGATAATGTCTCCAACTGCTGAATTTCCGATACTAAACTTTTCACCCCAAAATCTTAACGTTGGTTTAGGTTTACTTTCGAAACTTTTAATTATTTAAAGTTTATAATCGTGTGATAGTTCAACACGGCGACGTTTAGCTGGTCGTTTTGTTATGTTGAAAATCGATATGAAAATAAAATGTTACTAACATCTGTTCGACCATGCAAAGCCAACGTTACTGTTGTTTACTCTTTATTTAGCTAAATAAATGTTTTTAAAAGAGCAACAAATTCACACGATAGGAAGACAGTGAATTAAATTCATTGTTATTTTTTTTCGATCTTTGAAGCAAATCATGTTACACGTTTGTGAAGGAATATATAGACCGTAAATCACCTTCGTGACTTAAAGCATCAAACCCAAACCCGAACTCGGCTTATCGTAACCAACACAATGCTTGTGTAAATTAAATATCTACGCTAGCGATGGGTCTTTTGTTAAATGTGTATTGACATGTTGCCAACCTTGCCTACTTAGGGGCGTAGATTGATCAGTGATTAACACACACAATAACACATACATGTGTGCGTACGTGCGTGCGTACGTACGTACATAAATACATACACACATGCATACATACATGCATACATACTTGCGTGCGTACGTACGTGCGTGCGTGCCAAAGTACGCACGTACATACATAAATACATACACTCACATACATGCATACATACATGGATGTAAGGATGACTAGATATCTGAGAACGTATAGTGGCAAGTCTGCAAGTTGTGGGCGATTCGGTGCCACAGGTTCGAGCCCCAGCAAAGGCAGGAGACAATGTATGTATGTAATAATCAAACATTTTAAATATGTGCACATGCATTTAAGCAATGTTTTTGTTAAATAAAAATCTTACCTAAAATTATCCATATTTGTAGCCAACTTTTACCTGCAAAATAAAAAATAATAAATTAATTTAATAAAGTACAATTAAATAGATATTTGCATTTAAATGTAGTCACAGTCATAGTGGGGAGAGTCTAGATCGTAGACAGCGAGAGTCGTCAACTACTGAATATGTATAGATAGATAGATAGATAGATAGATAGAGATATATATATATATATATATATATATATATATTGATTGATAGAGTCTATCACCGTTGTGAGGTATAGATAAGACAATTCCAACCCGAGGGAGAAACTGGGGGGTGTTTTTTCTTCTGAAAAACATGAGTTATGACGTCAGTCGTCGTAAAACATGAGTTATGACGTCACGTCACACGTATGTAGAAATCTAGCCCTCGGGTCGGACAGATTTATCTAGCCCTAGAGTCAGACAGATTTTTCTAGCACCCTGCAGAAGTTGGATAACCCTGTCCAGTGGGCAAGAAAGACAGACAGGTCATTTGTTTACAGCCAACAAGACTTTTATACCGGAGCGTAACGTTTTGATGAGATTTAGTTGAAGTGTGACGTCAAATTACAATTGTGCTAATCGCACATATTGCCGGTGAGGCGACTTCTGAACTTTAATTTCCTAAATATCGAATTAAAATGTATATATATAAATGGCAACCCCGCTATTGCGACCATCAGCGGGACTTAAATTGGTATTAATAGCGGAGCGGTCCTAATACTGAATTACCAACATTGAAAATGATGATTGTTTGGCAAATATTGATTGTGACTTTTACGTGTCCCTCCCCCCTCCTTTTCGGTTGCCTTCAGCAATATGTAAACTGGTAAAATTCACTGGCTATGACAGTGTATTAACATTTACACTGAATGCAAGAATAATCATTGTCAAACCGGATTCAGGTGTTTGTGAGATTGAACCCATTCTTTTTCTTAGTTATTACACAACAGAGATTAACAAATGTGTAGACAAATGACACCCGCCCGATGTTTTAGGACGTCCACTGTCCCAAAGGTATTAAAACGCGTTACTTGTCTCACTTGATTGATTGCAGCTAACCGTTGCATTTGTTGTCAGTGTCTGTGAAAAATAAAGTATGACCCGCTATTGCGGTCAATTCTTAAATATATATACACACACACACACACATATATATATATATATATATATATATATATATAGAGAGAGAGAGAGAGAGAGAGAGAGAGAGAGAGGAGAGAGAGAGAGAGAGAGAGAGAGAGAGAGAGAGCGAGCGAGTAGAAATAGACGCCTGGCGTACTTGGAATATTATTACCGCTAGCGCCACTTCCACCATTATTTTTAACAATACTACGTCTACTATTATTAACATTATTAATATTACTGGTGAGTAGACAAACACGTGTTATCGTTGGTGTTATCGCTAAAAAGATCTTGGTTTGGTTGGGGGGGGGGGGGGCGGCGACGTCCTGGAGATTAGACTGTGTTACCGATCACCGGCCTCCATCTCATGACCAGCGATTGATTAACAATGGACGCCACTGAGTGTACGTCACTATACCTTGTGAAACATAAGTCTGTATTCATATCAAATATCACTGAGGTATAGCTTCACTATATCTTGTGAAACATGTCTATATTCACACCAAATACCACTGAGGTATAGCTTCACTATACCTTGTGAAAAATAAGTCTATATTCACATCAAATACCACTGAGGTATAGCTTCACTATAACTTGTGAAACATGTCTGTATTCATACCAAATATCACTGAGGTATAGCTTCACTATACCTTGTGAAACATAAGTCAGTATTCACATCAACTATCACTGAGGTGTAGCTTCCCTAACCCTTGTGAAACATAAGTCTGTATTCACACCAAATATCACTGAGGTATAGCGTCACTATATCTTGTGAAACATGTCTATATTCACATCAAATATCACTGAGGTATAGCTTCACTATACCTTGTGATACATGACTATATTCACATCAAATATCACTGAAGTATATCTTCACTATACCTTGTGAAACATGTCTGTATTCACATCAAATATCACTGAGGTATAGCTTCATTATATCTTGTGAAACATAAGACCGGCCTCGGTGGCGTAGTGGTTAAGGCATCGGACTACAGGCTGGTAGGTACAGGGTTCGCATCCCGGTACCGGCTCCAACCCAGAGTGAGTTCCTAAGGGCTCAATGGGTAGGTGTAAGGCCACTACACCCTCTTCTCTCTCACTAACCACTAACCAACTAACAGCTAACCAACTGTCCTGGACAGACAGCCCACATAGCTGAGGTATGTGCCCAGAACAGCGTGCTTGAACCTTAATTGGATAAAAGCACGAAAATAATTTGAAATGAAAATGAAATGAAATATAAGTCTATATACATATCAAATATCACTGAGGTATAGCTTCACTATATCTTGTGAAACATATGTCTGTATTCACACCAAATATCACTGAGGTATAGCTTCACTATACCTTGTGAAACATGTCTATATTCACACCAAATATCACTGAGGTATAGGTTCACTACATATTGTGAAACATAAGTCTGTATTCACACCAAATATCACTGAGGTATAGCTTCACTATACCTTGTGAAACATAAGTCTGTATTCACACCAAATATCACTGAGGTATAGCTTCACTATACCTTGTGAAACATAAGTCTGTATTCACACCAAATATCACTGAGGTATAGCTTCACTATACCTTGTGAAACATGTCTATATTCACACCAAATATCACTGACGTATAGCTTCACTATATCTTGCGAAACATGTCTATATCCACACCAAATATCACTGAGGGATAGCGTCAATATACCTGTGAAACATGTCTATATTCACACCAAATATCACTGAGGTATAGCTTCACTAAATCTTGTGAAACATATCTATATCCACACCAAATATCACTGAGGGACAGCTTCACTATACCTTGTGAAACATGTCTATATTCACACCAAATATCACTGAGGTATAGCTTCACTAAACCTTGTGAAACATGTCTATATTCACATCAAATATTACTGAGGTACAACTTCACTATACCTTTTGAAACATGTCTATATTCACACCAAATCTCTGAGGAATAGCTTCACTATACCTTGTGAAACATGTCTGTGTTCACAACAAATTTCACTGAGGTACAGCTTCACTATACCTTGTGAAACATATGTCTGTATTCACACCAAATATCACTGAGGTATAGCCTCACTATACCTTGTGAAACATAAGCAGACCTGTCAACCCTCCCGGATTCCGCGGGAGTCTCCCGGTATTTGATCAAATCTCCTTTCACCTGTGCGGGAGACAGTTTCTCCTGTTAAATGACATTTTTGTAAGCATAAAAAAAAATTCGATCCTCTTTTGTCAAAATAACAGAAGGGAAGTAACTCTGCCTTTTTTTCTCATTCGGAAAATGTCGACTACTTTCGGTTTCCGAGAATGTAACAGGCCGAATTGTCCCGACTGTTTAACCTTTGCCGAAGTGAGAATTGTGGGATAGCCTATTTATATTGTTAAAAAAGCACATGGAGTTTATAAAATGATGTGTTATTATAATGTTTGTTGTCATCGTAATGGCTACGAAGCGTGTTGCCGCTAATTAAACAGGCTGTGTATTGACATTCAGTGTTGCCATATAAAAAAAAAAACTATCCAATTTAGTTCCAATAGCCGATGATAAGATTAAAAATCAATGTGCTCTAGTGGCGTCGTTAAATAAAACAAACTTTACTTTTATAACACCTCTGAATTGTAAAATGTCTTCCCACTGGATTACATAATGCAACTATGACAAATCTGAGTTGACAGCGATACACACGATGCATGTTAAAATCACATGTCACAGCAAGACAACGAAAAGACCAATTAGCTGTATAAACATACTTGTGTCAGTTAATTTTGTATGTTTGTGCGGTAAAATGTTGGTTATAAGGGTACACTTCAAGAAATTATTTTTGTACAATTAAAAAATGTTGTTTGACATTGACATAAAGTTACTCACGGAAATGGGTATAATTCCGGTATATTTCACACGATGTCCGTAAAGAGGTTTTACTTATGATTAATGAAAATACAATGTTTATTGCATCATTATAATGATTTTAAATCAGTACCACGCCACCGTTCCTCATTATAGTAAAAACTGAATATTAATTTATAAGATTTATATAAATTTGTCTTTGGTATTAGGTACACTAACCACAAATGATAATGTAACGCAACCTGTAAGGCTGTAAGTGTACTACCGTAAATGTACTAATTAAATTTTTTATTTCTTGTTCATGTTCTTAACATTTTTGGATAAAATATTTTTTTTTGTTTAAATATGTATTAAATCATAATAATATTTAAACTTAAAAAAAAATAAAAATAATAATAATATTTTTTTTTTTTTTTTTTTAATGCCAAGATCTAAAGTTAAGAAGTATATATGACATTATAAAGTATTCATATAACTTATTGTAATAATGTTTTTTTTAAATCTTGCGATTTTGGGTTAAATTGTGTGAATTTAAAAAATCTCCTGCATTTTGACCAAATCTCCTGCTTTTTCAACACACACCTCCTGCTTTCTCTTGACTAAAGGTTGACAGGTCTGCATAAGTCTGTATTCACACCAAATATCACTGAGGTATAGCTTCACTAAACCTTGTGAAACATAAGTCTGTATTCGAACCAAGTATCACTGAGGTATAGCTCCACTCTACCTTGTGAAACATAAGTCTGTATTCACACCAAATATCACTGAGGTATATCTTCACTATACCTTGTGAAACGTCTATATTCACATCAATTATCACTGAGTTATAGCTTCACTATATGTTGTGAAACATGTCTATATTCACACCAAATATCACAGAGGTATAGCTTCACTATATCTTGTGAAACATAAGTCTGTATTCACACCAAATATCACTCAAGTATAGCTTCACAATTCCTTGTTAAACATAAGTCTGTATTCCATCAAATATCACTGAGGTATAGGTTCACTACATATTGTGAAACATAAGTCTATATTCACACCAAATATCACTGAGGTATAGCTTCACTATACCTTGTGAAACATAAGTCTGTATTCACACCAAATATCACTGAGGTATAGCTTCACTATACCTTGTGAAACATAAGTCTGTATTCACACCAAATATCACTGAGGTATAGCTTCACTATACCTTGTGAAACATAAGTCTGTATTCACACCAAATATCACTGAGGTATAGCTTCACTATACCTTGTGAAACATAAGTCTATATTCACACCAAATATCACTGAGGTATAGCTTCACTATACCTTGTGAAACATAAGTCTGTATTCACACCAAATATCACTGAGGTATAGCTTCACTATACCTTGTGAAACATGTCTATATTCACACCAAATATCACTGAGGTATAGCTTCACTACACCTTGTGAAGCATGTCTATATTCACACCAAATATCACTGACGTATATCTTCACTATATCTTGTGAAACATGTCTATATCCACACCAAATATCACTCAGGGATAGCTTCACTATACCTTGTGAAACATGTCTATATTCACACCAAATATCACTGAGGTATAGCTTCACTAAATCTTGTGAAACATGTCTATATCCACACCAAATATCACTGAGGGACAGCTTCACTATACCTTGTGAAACATGTCTATATTCACACCAAATATCACTGAGGTATAGCTTCACTAAACCTTGTGAAACATGTCTATATTCACGTCAAATATCATTGATGTATAGCTTCAATATATCTTGTGAAACATAAGTCTATATTCACATCAAATATCACTTAGGTATAGCTTCAATATATCTTGTGAAATATAAGTCTATATTCACATCAAATATCACTTAGGTATAGCTTCACTATATCTTATGAAACATAACTCTATATTCACATCAAATCACTGAGGTATAGCTTCTTTCACTGTCTATTTGTTGATATATTGAAAATATTAAATAAGAAATATACATGTAAACATTATTGACAACAGAACTGGCTATAAATATTTCTAACAGTGCATCAGACTTACTGCTACTGCTACTACTACTACTACTACTACTACTACTATTACTACTACTACCACCACTACTACTACTACTACCACTACTGCCACTACTACTACTACTACTACTACTACTACTACTACTACTATTGCTACCACTACTACTGCTGCTACTACCGCCATCACCACTACTACTATTACTACTACTACTATTACTACTACTACTACTGCTACTACTACTAGTAATACTGCCACTACTGATACTACTACTATTACTACTACTACTATTACTACCACTACTAATACTACTGCTACTACTACTATTACTATTGCTACTACTATGACTACTACTACTACTGCTACTACTTCTACTACTACTACTTTCTACTACTACTACTATTTTCTACTACTACTATTAATACTACTTTCTACTACTACTAATACTATTACAACAACTACTACTACTACTACTACTACTACTACTTTCTACTACTACTACTACTACAACGACTAGTACTTTCTACTACTACTACTACTACTACTACTACTACCACTAGTACTAGTACTATTTCTACTACTGCTACTTACTACTACTACCACTATTACTACTACTTACTACAACTACATGCTACTACTAGTTACTACTACTACTACTACTACTACTACTTACTATTACTACTGCTACTACTTACTACTACTACTACTACAACTTACTACTACTACTTACTAGTACTACTATTACTACTTACTACTACTTACACTACTACATACTACTACTTACTACTATTAGTACTACTTATACATCTACTACTTCTACTACATCTACTACTACTTATACTACTACTACTACTACTACTACTACATCTACTACTACTACTACATCTACTATTACTAATAATACTTCTACTACTATTACTAATACTACTATTACTACTACTAGTACCTGTACTACTACTATGACTACAACTACTACTACTACTACTACTACTTCTACTACTACTATTACTGCTAATACCATTACTACTATTTCTACTACTACTTCTACTGCTGGTACTACTACTACTAATATTACTACTGAGAATTCCATTATCCCAATATCGGCTGCAATGTGAGTGACAGTGACAAACTGACAGCCAATTTATTCCGACAATTAGCATGAACGCGCATTGTAACATGACCTACACGGCACACAGTCTGCGAGGCATCCAATTCAGGCTGAAAACGACTCGGGTTTTGATCTGAGACACATAATGACAGGCCACACAAAGGGATAAAGCTTCTATTAGAAGGTATAGCATAGAATGTTCAACAAATCAAAACAGAGACATGAGCGTAGCTCTGTCACATTTGACGAAAACACCAAATCGACAACTTATACGCGCGAAAACACATACGCCTTCGTGTACAATTACACGACCTGTCCTTTTCGAGTATAATATCACACAATCACAAACTTCGTCTGAAATCCACACACACACACACACAGTAAAACTGAAACCACTTTATCCCTTTCAAGTCAGTCTTCACATTAATTTTTTACTAATTCAACCTTTGACAACTGCAATTTTAATATAGTAATTGATAAATCTTCTAAATAATATGACGCTCTCCCTTACGTTAATTAGTTCAAAATTCATACTCTAACCGCTTTACAACAAATCTTGCTTTTAAGTATATAGATCTTTCAATTCTTAATTAATTATTGTTTGATATTTTTTATATATAAAAACCCCCAACTGCTTGCGTTATCACTTGATGTTCAGTTATTTCAAATTGTATAACTTTTTATCCACATTTGATTCAGAAAATCTAAATTTATAAAAATTTATGTAAATCATTATAATGAATCGGAGAAATATGACAGGAAAAAACGAATGTAACTTTCTAAGGGAATTCCCTTATTTGTGTATTGATACAGTAAATCATTGTGGAATAGAGTTCGATTGGGTGTTTTAATATACAGTGAAACCTCTCAAAACCGGACCTTATGTAAACCGGAATTCCCTCAAAACCTGACGTTTTACAGAGTCCCTTTGTAAAAACCACTACAGGAATCGAAACAAGATCCCTCTCAATACCGGACATTTGTCTTAATCCCAAGGGTGTCCGGTTCAGAAGGGTTTCACTGTAGTTTTGTATAATGCGGTCAATTCTTAAATATATATACACACACACACACACACACATATATATATATATATATATATATATATATATATATAGAGAGAGAGAGAGAGAGAGAGAGAGAGAGAGAGAGAGAGAGAGAGAGAGAGAGAGAGAGAGAGAGAGAGAGAGAGAGATTATATTATGCCAGCCTCGGGCAGGCAGATAGACAGTGTATTCAGTGTGTGTGTACAGGCGCCGATGCAGGATTTCTGAAGGGGAGGGGGGGGGGGGGTCCAAATCTGAAAGAGGGGGCCAAATGTGATATTTGTATTACTTAAGCATTTAGAATGTTCACTTAATATAAGATTGTGTGTGTGTATGTGTGTGTGCATTGTATGTGTGTGTGTTGTGTGATTGAGTGATTGTGTGTGTGTGTGTGTGTGTGTGTGTGTGTGTGTGTGTGTGTGTAACAATACATTTGTAACTTGTCTTGACATGTTCACCAACCCGTACTACATATCGAACACTGAAAACCAATAGCTGACCTTTCTACCGAAACCGATGTAAATATTTATCTGCAGGTTTTTTTAGATCTAGAGATTGTTCAAATCAAACCAACTATCAAAGTAAAAAATACTCACATCGATCTACAGGCCATATTCTATCCCGTAATTTCAGCACTGCGTATAGTTGTGGGTGAGATTACGAAACCAGGACGTATTTACGATCAATGGGTTTTGTTTGAATGTTACTTAGCAATGAACAGCGAGAAATAGGTCAGTGGTAATGGCCTGATACGCGGTATAACAAACGCCCTGCTACGTGCTATGGGCGGGACATAGCTCAGTGGTAATGGCTTAATACGCGGTCGATCTAGGATCGATCCACGTTGGTCGACCATTGGGATATTTCTCGTTCTAGCCAGTGCGCCACGACTGGTATAACAAAGGCCCTGCTATGTGCTATCACCTTTGTCGAATGGTGCATATAAAAAATCCCTTGCTACTAATTAAAACATATAACGGGTTTCCCCTTTAAGACTATACGTCGCAAGTACCAAACGTTTGACATTCAATAGCCAATGATTAATAAATCAGTGCATTCTAGTGGTGTCGTTAAATAAAGCAAAACTTTAACTTTTTTAACTTAGCAATTATGTCTTGTGATCTTGCCATACTTTCCCGGCCCAGGTGGTGTACTGGTTACGCAATCGGTAATGGGTTCGCATGCTGGACACTTAGCTACATATGCTACTGGTTTGTCCCTCTACCCAGGCACATCATGTTATAGAGACGGCAGGGACAGAGGACACTTAGACACATATGTTACTGGTGTTGTCCCTCTACCCAGGCACATCATGTTATAGAGACGGCAGGGACAGAGGACACTTAGCTACATATGTTACTGGTGTTGTCCCTCTACCCAGGCACATCATACTGTAGAGACGGCAGGGACAGAGGACACTTAGCTGCATATGCTACTGGTTTGTACCTCTACCCAGGCACATCATACTGTAGAGACGGCAGGGACAGAGGACACTTACACACATATGCTACTGGTTTGTCCCTCTACCCAGGCACATCATACTATAGAAACGGCAGGGACAGAGGACACTTAGACACATATGCTACTGGTTTGTCACGCTAACCAGGCACATCATACTGTAGAGACGACAGGGACAGAGGACACTTAGCTACATATGTACTGTTTTGTCCCTCTACCGAGGCACATCATACTGTAGAGACGGCAGGGACAGAGGACACTTAGCTATATATACTACTGGTGTGTCCCTCTACCCAGGGACATCATACTATAGAGACGGCATAGACAGAGGACACAGACACATATCTTACTGGTTTGTGCCTCAACCCAGGCACACTGTTTGTGTGTGTGTGTATGTGTTTGTGTGTATGAGTGTATGTATGTATGTGTATGAGTGTGTGTATGTCTGTGCGTGTGTGCGTGTGTGTGTGTGTGCGTGTGTGTGTATGTATGTGTATGAGTGTGTGTGCGTGTCTGTGTTTGTGAGTATGTGCGTGTGTGAATGTGTGCGTGTGTGTGCGTGTGTGTGTGTGACAGAATACATTTGTAACTTGTCTTGACATGTTCACAAGCCCGTACTACGAATCGAACAATGAAAACCAATAGCTGACCTTTCTATCGAAACCGATGTAAATATTTATTTGCAGTCTTTTTAGATCTAGAAATTGTTCAAATCAAACCAACTATCAAACTAAAAAATACTCACATCGATCTCCAGACAATATTCTGTCCCGTAATTTCAGCACTGCGTATAGTTGTGGGTGAGATTACGAAACCAGGACGTATTTACGATCAATGTTGTTTGTTTGCGTGTTACTTAGCAATGAGCGGCAGGGACAGAGGACACTTAGCTATATATACTACTGGTTTGTCATTCTACCCAGGCACATCATACTATAGAGACGGCAGGGACAGAGGACACTTAGCTATATATCCTACAGGTTTGTCTCTCTACCCAGCCACATCATACTTTAGAGACGGCAGGGACAGAGGACACTTAGCTATATATACTACTGGTTTGTCTCTCTACCCAGTCATATCATACTATAGAGACGGCAGGGACAGAGGACACTTAGCTATATATCCTACTGGTTTGTCTCTCTACCCAGGCACATCATACTATAGAGACGGCAGGGACAGAGGACACTTAGCTATATATACTACTGGTTTGTCTCTCTACCCAGGCATATCATACTACAAAGACGGCAGGGACATAGGACACTTAGCTAAATATTCTACTGGTTTGTCCCTCTACCCAGGCACATCATACTTTAGAGACGGCAGGGACAGAGGACACAGCCACATATGTTATTAGTTTTGTCTCTCTACCCAGGCACACCATACTATAGAGACGGCAGGGACAGAGGACACTTAGCTACATATGCTACTGGTTTGTCCCTCTACCCAGGAACAACATACTATAGAGATGGCAGGAACAGAGGACACAGCCACATATGCTATTAGTTTTGTCTCTCTACCCAGGCACATCATGCTATAGAGACGGAAGGGACAGAGGACACTTACCTACATATGCTACTAGTGTGTCCCTCTACCCAGACACATCATACTGTACAGACGGCAGGGACAGAGGACACTTAGCAACATATGCTACTGGTTTGACCCTCTACCCAGGCACATCATTCTATAGAGACGGCAGGGACAGAGGACACAGCCACATATGATATTAGTTTTGTCTTTCTACCCAGGCACATCATACTATAGAGACGGCAGGGACAGAGGACACTTAAGTATGCTATTTGTTTTGTCATTCAGACTCCGGACAAAACAATTCTAAAAGTTAAGGTGTGCACGCAGCTACTTTATCATCTGATAGAGAAAGATCGTGATATAGAGTAACCATAACCATCCATCCCTGTTATATTATGCTAATCCAACAGCGGGGTAGAGGTGTTAGAGGTGGGTCTAAGACATAGACATACACACAGACATACACACAGACATAAACATGCACACACAGACACACACACACATGCATACACACAGACATACCCCCCCCCCCCCCCACAGACACACACATAAATACACACACACAGAGATAAACAGACACACACACAGACACACTCGCACACATACACACACACAAACACACACACATGAACACACATACCCCCCCAAAAAAAAAACCCCAACCCCCCCCAAAAAAAACAAAAAAAACAAAACAACCCACACACACAAATACATACATACATAGACACACAAACTCAAACACACACACACACACACACACACACACACAAACAGACACACACAAACACACACACACACACACACATACACACACAAACACACACACACGCATACATACATACATACATACATACATACATACATACACATACATAACTACGTCACGATATAGGTCATCGAGCTTTGTAATTCTTGCGACGAACTGTCACGTAGGTTAGCTGAATGTGGGTGCTGTCCGATTTCTTTCTGTAGTGTGTTTAAAATCAATGAACTCAAAAAGTATCGATGTAAAGGATTGTTGTGGTATTAGAGCGGGAGAGAGAGAGAGAGAGAGAGAGAGAGAGAGAGAGAGAGAGAGAGAGAGAGAGAGAGAGAGAGAGAGAGAGAGAGAGAGAGAGAGAGAGATAGTATTATGCGAGCCACGGGCAGGCAGATAGATAGTGTATTCAGTGTTTTGTGTGTGTGTGCGTACGTGCGTGCGTGTTTGTATGTGTGCTTGTGTGTGTGTCTGTGCGCACGCGCGCGTGTGTGTATGTGTGTGTATGTGTGTGTGTGTGTGCGTGTGTGTATGTGTGTATGTGTGTGTGCGCGTGTGTGTGTGTATGTGTGTGTGTGTTTGTGTGTGTGTGTGTGTGTGTGTGTGTATGTGTGTAACAGAATACATTTGTAACTTGTCTTGACATGTTCACCAACCCGTACTGTATATCGAACAATGAAAACCAATAGCTGACCTTTATATCGAAACCGATGTAAATATTTATCTGCAGTTTTTTTTAGATCCAGAGATTGTTCAAATCAAACCAACTATCAAACTAAAAAATACTCACATCGATCTCCAGACAATATTTTGTCCCGTAAGTTCAGCACTGCGTATAGTTGTGGGTGAGATTACGAAACTAGGGAAGTATATACGACCAATGTTGTTTGTTTGCATGTTACTTAGCAAAGGTTCTAATAGACCAAATCAATTCCTATTGCCGATAATGTTAACGTTTACTAATAAAACTGATATAAGCAGCGTTTCAACACACCCAGGAAGTATAGCAATAGAGAGTGTGGCACCTCACATCTAATCTACCTGCAAGAAAATGTTTTTAATAGCAACCGTTATTTTTGCTGAAAATTGCAGTTCCATTTTGTGGGGTACCCCGCATTAGTTGCAACCTCTGGTATATACTTCATGTCAACTGTATAACAAATAAAAGTGTATTTATTTATTGTCAATGGATAATAGTATTTGCACAAATAATCAATGTCACATATTACTACCAATCACACCCACAGCTGCTTTTACTCCGTAAATATTTGACGGTGCACGTCGAACTTTGACACGGAACTCTCTTCTTTGGTACTATTCAACCACAAAGGCCCTGCTATGTACTGTCACGTCTGTCGAATGGTGCATACAGAAGATCCCTTGCTACTTGTAACATTTGTTAACTACGCTGTGTGGTATCACGTCTGTCGAATGGTGCATACAAAAGATCCCTTGCTACTTGTAACATCTGTTAACTACGCTATGTGCTATCACGTCTGCCGAATGGTGCATATAAAAGATCCCTTGCCACTTGTTACATTTGTTAACTACGCTATGTGCTATCACGGCTGTCGAATGGTGCATATAAAAGATCCCTTGCCACTTGTAACATTTGTTAACTACGCTATGTGCTATCACGCCTGTCGAATGGTGCATATAAAAGATCCCTTGCCACTTGTAACATTTGTTAACTACGCTATGTGCTATCACGCCTGTCGAATGGTGCATATAAAAGATCCCTTGCCACTTGTAACATTTGTTAACTACGCTATGTGCTATCACGTCTGTCGAATGGTGCATATAAAAGATCCCTTGCTACTTGTAACATTTGTTAACTACGCTATGTGCTACCGCGTCTGTCGAATGGTGCATATAAAAGATCCCTTGCTACTTGTAACATTTGTTAACTACGTCTGTCAATTGAGATCCTCCTTACCAATGATTTCAGTGCGCTGTATTGACACTGAATGTATACAAGGTTGCAATAGGAACGCCAATCAGTTGAAAGTACACACGCCGAGACGGGCGTAGGTCAGATTGAATGATATACAAGCTGTATATAGCTTCGATTGCCTGCTTAGTATCTATATTGAACCGTTTTCTCATTATACCATATATATACGTGTTCTATGGGTGGTATTACGTTTAGTGTCAGATTGAATGATATACAAGTTGTATATAGTTTCGATTTCCTGGATAGTAACTATACTCTGTCAAAAAAGAAACGCATAGGTGATAGGGAAAGAAGAAACATGTTTGATTTTACAAAATATAGGTTTTGTTGTACAATGTTGCTGAATGACCATGTTTGTTAATATTCCTGGAATGGGACAGCATGCCCAAATGCACCCTAAAACAACGTTGTGCGACAATTGCAGGAAATCGGCGTGAAATGGTAAGATTTTGGCGAATGCACATAAAACTCGGGGAAAATATTGGGGTAGTGATGGGTATTTAAAGCTGCAATGCTCGCAATGATGCCTCATTTTCATTTGGACGTAGACGAGTTACAAGATGCCAAGACTAAGCATACCGAATCGAAACATTGCAATAGGCCGCCTTCAGTTAGGTGAATCGCAGTCAGCAGCCGCAGGCCACATGAACGTCCATCAGAGCACCATATCAAGTCTCTGGGACAGGTACTAGCAGCTTCAATCAGCTGAAGACCGACCCAGAAGTGGAGACAAAATTTGATTGGCAATTACATACTGCCGGGACTACTTTTTGTTCATACATGCTTTCATTCATCTGTCAAACTGTAACTACAAACTATACATATTTTGTTCGATGCGAACATTCGGGGGGGGGGGGGGGGGGGGGGGGGGGGTATATGCAATTAAATTGTTTACATATATATAATACATATAACGCAGACTATTTTCTTCCATAATAACGATTTCAAAAGAACTAATTTGGATGTTTGAAACTAAAAATGTTTTTGCTCTGTGTGCCCTGCTTACGACTGACGTTTTCGTGGCTGACGTCACAAAATGACTGGGTTTTTAGTGTGTGTGTGTGTGTGTGTGTGTGTGTGTGCGCGCGCGTGCGTGCGTGCGTGCGTGCGTGCGTGTGTGCATACGTACGCGCGTGTGTTTATATGACAATATTACTGTGATAATTTTAAAAAATTAAAAAAACTATATATACATTATTAAAAAAAAATTGGGTTTTATTTTATTATTTTGAGTGTTTTTGGAACTATTCTTCTGTGGGTACTATTATGTGTGAACTGGTGACGGCGCGTATGAATATATTGTTATGGCTGGTAAGCTTGTTACAGCAGCGGGGACGTAAATGTACTTTTAAAATTGTTAAAGATTGACAATGGGTAATAAAGAGAATAACCAACTCACTACGAGGAATTACGGATTATCTGTTCCTCGTGAATTAATGCCAGAGGCTCGGGTTTACAACATTAATTCACTCCGGACAGATAATCCGTAATTCCTCATAGCTCGTTAGTTATTCTCTCTCTCTACAGACACACACACGCAAGCACGCACGCACGCACGCACACACACACACACACACACACACACACACACATATATATATATATTTATATATATATATATATACAGTTGAATCCTGTTGGCTCGAACCCTATCGGTGCTCGAGAAAGTGTTCGACCCATCATCAGTTAATATAAAGATTTTACGAACAAAAAACTCGGGACTTCGTTTTTGGTTCCACAAGCCAGTCGATACATGGACCGATATTAACACACCACCCAGTCGTCCAATCATTTCAGACTGTGGATCAGAATCGTACAATATTTCAAAATACATACTTTCACTTAAAGCCAATTGCAAATAGACATGACAGTTTTGTGAAATACACTGAAGATCTTCTATCAAAATTATCAAAAACCAAAATCCCAAAGTATTCATTCTTGGTTACCCTTGATATTGACTCCATGTACACCAACATAGGTATTGATGCGGGCATTGATTCAGTTAAGAGAGCTTTTGAAAAGTACCCAGATCCAAACAGACCAGATAAAAACATTATTGAGCTGTTAGAATTAAACCTAAAAGGAAATGATTTTGAGTTTGATGGAGAAATGTATCAGCAAGTGTGTGGGTGTGCTATTTTGGAACATTTTTGAGCTATTAAATCAACAGGATGACAATATCAAACTTAAGGCCACCATATCAGATAAATCAGCTGACCTTTTGGATGCAACAATTTATAAAGGTTCACAATTTGAAACATCACTTTACCTAGACTACAAAGTGTTTTTCAAACCCACAGACAAATACCAACTTTTCCTACTTTTCAACCACCCCACACCTATAAAGGCATTGTTAAATTTCAGATTATTAGATTTCACAAAAATTCGAGTAACAAACAGAATTTCAAGGAGGTTTGTTCACTTTTATTTAGTGCTTTAAAACCTAGGGGATATTCAAAACGGTTTTTTTTTAAGAAAAATTAAATCTGAAATTGTTCGAGAATTCGAAAATCCCTTTAGGGCAACTGAAGACTATAAACCATACAAACTTGAGCATAACCAATCACCTCAAATAAGCACTGGCTCCTCTACTACTTGTGACAAAATCAGGTGTAGACTTCACAACTTACTTAAAACACAGTCGACTTTCAAACGTCAACAGACCAAAATTGAATATCAAATTCGGATAAATATGAACTGTGATTCGAAAAATGTAGTAATTTAGATTTAAAAAAAAAACAATACGTAGGACAAACGCAAAACCAACTGAGAATTAGAGCAGTTTGTCACAAGTATGATATTCGGCATAAAGTTGACACCCCTGTCGCCAATCACTTCAATCTACATGACCATTCGTTAGATGAAAATTACGTACATGTATGATATTAAAATTTGATCTCAAATAATATTATGTGCCTTTAAAAATACGGCATTCGCGTTTAAAAAGCCCTACAATGCAACCAGCGCTCTTCCCTATCCAAATGCTGGCTAGAACACTGCCGGGATGACAAACGCTCGACTCACCGATATGCTACTGATCTGTCGTGCCATTAATTTCATTTCAACTTATTTTTGTGCTTATACCCAACTAAGGTTCAAGCACGCTTTCCTGGGAACACACACCTCGGCTATCTGGGCTGTCTGCACAGGACAGTGGGCTAGTTGTTAATTGTTGGTGGTTAGTAAGAGAAGAGGCCTTACACCTACCCAGTGAGTCGTTAAAACTGGCTCTGGGTGGAATCCGATACAGGGCTGCGAACGCTGTACCTACCAGCCTTATGTTCGATGGCCAAACCACGACGCCATCGAGACCGGTGTCAAGAGGAGACCAATAAAAACTATAGGTAGCAGGGAGGTAAATAATTATGCATTGTCCACAGTACTAACATAAATGCAAACATGGAGAGGGTGACTAAAAAATCTACACGGTTGTTGCTAGGCAATTTAAACTGTAGTATCTGTTCCCTACTTGTTCTATGTACTCGATTGTTTATGCCAAGTGACAACATATTACATTACTGATATTGTCGAGTAATACATATACAAATATTGTGTAATTTATTACAGTGTAGTTATATATCAAACATCAATGTGACAATTCCGAAATGTGTGCAACTATGAGAGTGAACCTTTCATATCTGTGCAGGTATCAATTTAGTACAATATTACATGATTTGATTCGGTTATAATTCGTAATAAATCATCGAAATAATGAATATTGAGTTACTTATTTTCTATTGTGGTACATTATTGTAATTAGCCTGTTTATGTTAACTGTTTGGGCCTTCTAACAGTACATCGGCCAGTAGTGAACAAGTCAACAGAAAATAACGATCTACGTTCGGTAATGTGACGGTACATGCTCTTAATTTCTTTTCGCCTGTGGCGATATTAATTGTTTTAGAGGGCCGTGTGCAGTTCCAAATGCATTTAGCCCAGGTGGTCACTTTGTTACGTAATACCTTCGCGCGACCGTGCATCCTAATATGCACTTAGTCCAGGTGTGGAGGCCATGTGGCCAGTAGTTACGTAATACCTCTGCGAGTGCGGTTTTGACGACCGTGATTTTGGCGACTGGCGACAGAATGTCTGGTCATCTAAGAAATATACCGACTCTGGGAGAGGTGGAAATATCAGATGATACGTGAGGTACCGCGTTGTGCCCCCAGGCGATATTCGCTGTCTCTGAGAGTTTTGAATAAATAGCTAGGGTTTTAGAGATATCGGGGAGAAACATAAGGAAGGCTCCAGGGGAACGCTGTCCGTCCGGACTGGTAATTATATATATTTTCTGCTCTGTGTATAACCTTGATGTGATTGATGTGACTTTAGATATTTTAATACTGTATTATACCAATATTGTTTAGACGGTGCTGCCGGTCATCTGACGCAGTAATTATGTAGGCTCACTGTTCTATATATATAAAGCTTAGCCAGTCATCCTAGAGGACCTAGGTAAACTGTAGGTTATTGTCTTTATTGTGTTAGGTACCAGTATTAAGTCTGTATTACAAGGTTACTGAATGAGTAGTTAAGGGTTAATTAAAAATTAAAGAGTTAGGAATAGAGTTGTAATTCCTTTATTAATTAAGTTCCCCTGGCAGCGTTTCTCAATTATCACACGTTATTGAATGAGTAGTTAGGGTTAATTAAAAATTAACCAGTTAGGAATAGAGTTGTAATTCCTTTATTTATTAAGTTCTCCTGGAAGCGTTTCTCCATTATCACACGTGTGTGTGTTAGCGTTTCTCCATTATGACACGTGTGTGTGTTAGCGTTTCTCAATTATCACACGTGTGGGTGTTGTGTCACGGTGAAGTGATTAGCATATTGTGTAAACTAGACACCTAGAGATTAACTTATTAAGTGATCAGTTCTGGGTTGTTATTATTTGTTGTTGTTAATTAACTACTGCGGCAGTACATTTGTCAGCGTAGGTTAATACAGATTCCAAAGTGTATTGTGTTTTTGTTGTGTTTTCTAGTGAACTAAACGTGCTATATTACATATACTTTATATAAGATCGTATCTCTCTGATCATACCTAGACGAGCCACAGCGGGTATAACTGCCTGTTACAGAGAGATCTAATAGATATACAGTTAGGAGAGATATTTGGGACAATCGTGTTTCATTCAGTTACGGGTATTATAGGATCCCCGTGATAGGTAACAATACAAGATAACATCAGGTCAGGTTACGCCAGTGTCCCAGTTTACTTGTTATTAAGACTACAGATCAGGCTGCCTTTTATGTATATCTGGGTCAGTGTAGTGAATAGCGCCAGGTAAAACATTGATTTTCACGTGGTATGTACGATATGGATTGTCGCTATTTATTATAACACTCGCACCACATTAAGCAGCCCATACACGATCAATTTTATTGACAATAATATTGTCAATTATAAAAATTGACAATATTATTGATCACTAGTGTGTGATATTCAAGCAAGTTTTTGATTGACACAATATATTGACAGAATCAAACATCTGTAGATAGTTATTGAAGGTTTCTCAATACTACTGTGTCGTTGATGGCACTTTGTCAAATTATTGCACACTATTTCATTCTGAAGCCAGTTATCCGAGGATAAACATGTCCAGGCAGGAAGAGGAAGAGGAGAGAAAATGTCTTCCTCTTTATAAACCGGCCTCGGTGGCGTCGTGGTTAGGCCATCAGTCTATAAGCTGGTAGGTACTGGGTTCGGATCCCAGTCGAGACATGGGATTTTCAATCCAGATACCGACTCCAAACCCCGAGTGAGTGCTCCGCAAGGCTCAATGGGTAGGTGTAAACCACTTGCACCGACCAGTGATCCATAACTGGTTCAACAAAGGCCATGGTTTGTGCTATCCTGCCTGTGGGAAGCGCAAATAAAAGATCCCTTGCTGCCAATCGGAAGAGTAGCCCATGTAGTGGTGACAGCGGGTTTCCTCTCAAAATCTGTGTGGTCCTGAACCATATGTCTGACGCCATATAACCGTAAAATAAAAATGTGTTGAGTGCGTCGTTAAATAAAACACTTCTTTCTTTCTTGTTTTATGTTTTCGCTTATCAAAAGCAAAGGCAATAGCTTAGAGCAATGGTTAGAGGGCAAATTACTTAAAATATTGTGTAAATAACTGCGTCGTTGGTGGCCAATAAATATTCATCAATAATATTGTTCAACATTAGTGTCAATTACATTGATCGTGTATGGCTGCTTTACATGTTAGAAAATAACAGCATTTTATGTGCTAGTTTACATAAAAATATAGTAATTTAAATTAGTTTTCGACCGGTTGAACTGGGACTTACTGGCTTCGTTGGAGTAATATTAATCAAGTAATCACTTTGATTGACCATATACGCAATATTTCCGAGAAAGAAAAGAAAGAAATGTTTTATTTAACGACGCACTCAACACATTTTATTTACGGTTATATGGCGTCAGACATATGGTTAAGGACTATTTCCGAGAAAGACGAAGGTTTTGAAATAAGGAGTATTTCGGAGAATAGTCGAAGTATAATCAGAATAATTACTAAAGTGTGTTTAGAGAGAAACTAAAGACTACTACTACTTAAGTACTGAGTAAAATTGGCATACGGTTATATTTGTTGTGTGGACGTTTTACTTACTTTAACCACCAAGACGTGTGGTATCGTTGTTATTGTACAGGTGTGAAGTCAAAATGCATCACTCACCATGAACATACTACTGGATATAAGGTAACTTGTTTGTAAATAGTTACTATTTTTTATTTGTATGTTTGGTTTGTTTCAATGCAATACCTAGTGTAACACTGTCCTGTAGGAACGATATGTACTAGCATATAGTGTGTGTGTGTGTGTGTGTGTGTGTGTTGGGGGGGGGGGGGGGCGTACCCGGCTCCGATGGTGTAGTAGTTAAGCCATGAGGACGTAAGGCTGGTCGGTACTGGGTTCGTATCCCGGTACGGGCTCCCACTCAGTGGATATGTGTAAGGCCACTGTACCGACTTCTCTCTCATTAAGCACGAACAACTAGTCACTAACCCACTGTCCTGGACAGACAGCCCAGATAGCTGAGGTTTGTACCTAGGACAGCGTGCTTCAAACTTAATTAGATATAAGTACGAAAATAAGTTGAAACTAATGAATAACTAAGGACCATACGCTCTAACAGTAGTCAGTTATGGAGGATTCGTGACGGTTTGGAGAACTAAGTGTCCAATTAGTTTAAAGCGTGCCTTTCAGTCTAGCTGGTGAAGACAGTATTATTAAAGTAGGGTATTGTATTTGAATACACACCCAGAAATTTCGGACAGCATTTCAACCAAACTAGAGAGTCCCTTATCAAAATACGAGATAGACTGTTAACAGTTTCACGGAGTTACATCTCTGATTGGTAATAATGGTGACACTGGTTATTTGGTGAAATACCATAATATACTTTTATACACACAGAACACCATGTGTTATTTTTGTTAACAATTTCAAGGCAATCGACTGGCTGCTCCTAGGTGATGACCAGATCACCAATGTCATACATCCAATGAAAAAACAACAACTCAGCAGCACAGTGGAAATCGATTACACTGTGACGTATAGTTAACATGGCAAGCATGTGTCTGTGACGCGTAAGTCAGCTACAAATACAAAGGGTTGTAAATATCTTTTAGTCGATAAAGGTGTTAAAATTTGCATAAAACCTAGTTTTTGAGGATATGTAAGAAATAGAATAATACATATGTACCCGTTAGATACCATTTATCTCACAACTCGTTGTTTAAACATGTATCAAACTCGCTTTCGCTCGTTAGATACATGTTAAAGCAACTCGTTACATAAATGGTATCTAAAGGTCACTCATGTATTATTCTCTATATTACACACCAGTGTAAGATATTGCGCATGTCATAACAATAACTCAGTATCTAACTAGTGTAATATTGGCGTGACGTGAGCGTGACGTAGATCATTTGCTGACCCAATGCGTAGAAAAATAACGTGTATTAGGTTTCGACATCTGCTTACTTCGGCGTTGCGGCTTGTTTGCAGTTGGTTTGTAATAAACAAAATACTAAACTAGCTTGCCTGTCATACCATTTTTATGGAACTGTTGAACAGTGTTGGTATCTGACGAGCGAAAGCGAGTCAGGCACCAAAACTGATGACTCATTTTACAAATATAGGATGACAGGCAAACTCGGTTAGTATTCTATATTGAATTTAGTGTACAGCTGTTATGAAGTATACCGCAGATGTTGAAACCAGTTTGGGGTACCACAGATTTGTGTTACGATTAGTTTTTCAGTTATATCTCTTAAATACCATGTGAGGCCCCACTTACTTGCAGGTAGATCAAATGCGGTGTCAAAATGTGTAAAGGTGTACTGTTAGGGCGTTGGTAGGCTACTTCAATCAAGTTCTTTACAAAATGTTAACATTGTATACAACGGTAATTGATTTGGTTCAACAGAACCGCTAGGCTAGACACGCCCCTGTAGTAGATAGTCACGTCAGGTGAGGTTTGCTATCTGGGTCAATGTTTTCAATGGTGCTAGGTGACAGACTATGGACTTGGGTAACATGCACTGTGTTGTAATACTATCGTTGTCATACCAGGGCCGTAGCTAGCGTGGGGGGGGGGGGGGGGGGGGGGGGGGGGGCAAGGAAAAAAATCCGGAAAGCATTCTAAACTTAAAGAAAATTATATATGTTTAAAGGGACACACCCTAGTTACGGCTAGTTGTTAACCATTACGGCGTTGTATTTCGCTATTAAACCCATTTTTTCACAAATAAAATTGCACTTTACTTACAGTTTATTATTTACAATATATATTTCCATTCACCTGAAGTGTTTTTTGGTCATCCTGGTAATCCTGGTTTTTGTAATACCACAAAATGCATTTTTCGTATTTCATAAAATGGCACGGGCCTCTGAGAAAAAACCGTTGAGCAGACAAGGTCTAATCTATTTTAAGGTGGGGACATTTCCATTTCAATGTCACAGACGTTGGTATACCACGTGACCGTTATCATTTTGGTTCGGTTTGTTTTCTCGTGCACGGTTCGCCAATCAACAACCGATTTGTTGTTGTTCATTTGTGAGATTTTTCTTCACAGTTCGTGAACATTTTCAGTAACAATAAAGTTCAGACACATAAGTGTCTCAATACAAAACGTTACAAACCCTTAAAACCAATAATTTTGCTAAGTCTTACGATATCTGGAGAGGGGATACAACCAGGACAGAACAGTTGGAACATGTCCAGGAGAGGTGAAAGAAACGCACCCCAAGTCTGTGAAATTTGTCGTGACGTAGGCATTGTTGTGCTTCGAGCGAC
>NC_054705.1:6450869-6453616 GCF_016097555.1 Gigantopelta aegis
CGATAGAGGTGAAGTGTATGTGTGGGTGGTGTTTGGGTGTCGATAGAGGTGGGCAATGGTTTTGATGTTTTCTTACATCTATTGGATGTGAAACATTTGGTAAGTTTGAATCGTAGTCTTCGTGGGAAACACCCGACATGTTTGGCTTACGTGGCTCGAACAGCCATGGGAGCGAATTACGAAGTCGTGACATCATCAACGTTTCACATTGTCGACTTCTCCTCAAATTCCACCAGGCAGAATTTGAACCACAAAGTCGTGACGTCATCAACGTTTCACACTGTTGACTTCTCAAAATTCCACCAGGCAGGATTTGAACCTCGAAGTCGTGACGTCATCAACGTTTCACACTGTCGACTTCTCCTCAAATTCCACCAGGCAGGATTTGAACCACGAAATCGTGACGTCATCAACGTTTCACACTGTCGACTTCTCCTCAAATTCCACCAGGCAGGATTTGAACCTCGAAGTCTTGACGTCATCAACGTTTCACACTGTCGACTTCTCCTCAAGTTCCACCAGGCAGGATTTGAACCACGAAGTCGTGACGTCATCAACGTTTCACACTGTCGACTTCTTCTCAAGTTCCACCAGGATGGTATGTTTTAATGTTTACATACCTGACAGAACCAAGACAATCGCTGGTATGTTATAATGTTTTCATACCTGGCAGGACCAAGTCAATGGCTGGTATGTTTTAATGTTTACCTACCTGACTAGACCACGTCAATCGCTGGTATGTTTTAACGTTTACATACCTGACAGAACCTACTATATCGTTGGTATGTTTTCAATATTTACATACCTGACAGGACCAAGTAAATCGGCGGCGTGTTTTAAAGTTTGCATACCTGACATGACCAAGTATATTGTTGGTATGTTTTAATGTTTACATACCTAACATGACCAAGTCTATCGTTGGTATGTTTTAATGTTTACATACCTGGCATGACCAAGTCAATTGCTGGTATGTTTTAATGTTTACATACCTGACATGACCAAGTCTATCGTTGGTATGTTTTAACGTATACATACCTGACATGACGAAGTCTATCGGTGGTATGTTTTTAATATTTACATACCTGACAGGACCAAGTCAATTCCTGGTATGTTTTAATATTTACATACCTGACAGAACCAAGTCAATGGCTGGTATATATTGTTTACATACCTGACCTGACCAAGTCTATCGCTGGTATGTTTTAACGTTTACATACCTGACAGGACCCAGTCAATCGCTGCTATCTTTTAATGTTTACATATCTGATAGGACCAAGTCAATCACTGATATGTTTTAATGTTTACATACCTGACAGGACCAAGTCAATCAATGGTATGTTTTAATGTTTACTTACCTGACAGGACCCAGTCAATCGCTGCTATGTTTTAATGTTTACATATCTGACAGGACCAAGCCAATCACTAGTATGTTTTAATGTTTACATACCTGACAGGACCAAGTCAATCTCTGGTATGTTTTAATGTGTACATACCTGACAGGACCAAGTCAATCGCTGGTATGTTTTAATGTTTACATACCTGACAGGACCTACTCAATCGTTGGTATGTTTTAATGTTGATGTAACTGACAGGACCAAGTGAATCGCTGGTATGTTTTAATGTTTACATCGCTGGTATGTATGTATGCAATATTTGTATATATGTATGTATGCATGTATGTATGCATGTATGCATGTATGCATGTATGTATGTATGTTTGTATGTATGTATGTATTATTTGAGGAAATATAACACAATCTATAGTCTCCTGCCTCTCTGTAACAAACATATAACTTGCTGATGATTTGTAAAACTTGGCACGCAACTTGAATAGCTTTATGAATGTGACTAGAGGTAGAAGACAGTTTAGCTAGGTTTTATTAATTCGGGTCCTGTATTCGACATATTACTTTGCTTCCCAACCCTCTCTCTAGGCAGACATACCGGGGGGACTGTTAATGTCATTAGTATATTATTAGCATATCATTAACATATCACAAAGAAGCATCGTTCCTATCACTCCCTAAATAATGTAGATGGTAATAACGCTGATGGACTGTTAATGTCATTAGTATATCATTAGCATATCATTAACATTTCACAAAGAAGCATCGTTCATATCACTCCCTAAACAATATAGATGGTAATAACGCTGATGAACTGTTAATGTCATTAGTGTATTATTAGCATATCATTAACATATCACAAAGAAGCATCGTTCCTATCACTCCCTAAATAATGTAGATGGTAATAACGCTGATGGACTGTTAATGTCATTAGTATATCATTAGCATATCATTATCATATCGCAAAGAAGCATCGTTCCTATCACTCTCTAAATAACGTAGATGGCAATAATGCTGATGAAGTTCGAACTTTGTTTTGTGTTTTCTAGTTTACGAACTGAACAGCTGGGTATAAATCAGTATTTCATTTTTAGTTTTCACATTTTTTAGCCATTAGTACAGTTAATTAACATAAAAATTGTTATATCTTGTTTTGTTATTCAATGTAGTAATGGCGCATATACAAATGTTGTGTATATACTTTCAATACTTTCCTATTTTTACTCCTGGTGTCACACACACACATGTAACATCTATGTGGAAATTAGTCCATTTAACATAATGTTTCATCTTTTAACATCAACAATTTACAAAGAAAAATACATATGTTATACGTAATATTATTCTAGTGTTCAGCATATTAAACTTTCAATTCTTTACATATATTATCATTTAGACAGG
>NC_054705.1:6453816-6453954 GCF_016097555.1 Gigantopelta aegis
TGAAACACACGTGATACTACACCAGAATTCATTAACTAGATTGAGTGTCATACGTCCCGCCACTGTAGTAAAACAATTTCAGGATGAAATACACGTGAGACTACACCAGAATTAATTAACTAGATTGAGTGTCATACG
>NC_054705.1:6454154-6494736 GCF_016097555.1 Gigantopelta aegis
TAACTGCCACTCTCCAATGACTGCCACTCTATAATAACTGCCACTCTGTAATGACTGCCACTCTGTAATAACTGCCACTCTATAATATCTGCCACTCTTGCTTGCGACCGCACCATTCTGATTTCCAGAAATACCTAGCTATTTATATAGATTTCTTACCCGTTGGTGAGAACGCCATACGTTATTTTGATAACACGTAGTTGTTTACACACGTACCTGTGTTAACAATTTCAAGACATACAACTGGCTGCTCCTAGGTAATAACCAGGTCACCAATGCCATATGTCCGATAAAAACCAGCACGGTGGACATCGATTACACTGTGACGTATGGTAAACCTGGTAATAATGTCTGTGTCGCGTAAGTCGGCTACAAATGCAACAGGCTGTAAATAACTTTTAGGTGCTTTCTTCGCAGGATCGAACCACGTCAGTGGATCCATTCAACTGATGTTTTCTCGATCCAACCAGTGCACCACAACTGGTCAAATGCCGTGCTATGTGTTTTTCTGTCTGTGGGAACATGCATATAAAAGATCCCTTGCTGCATTAGGAAAAATGTAGCGGGTTTCCATTGATGAATTACCAAATGTTTAACATCCAATAGCCTATGATTAATTAATGAATGTGCTCTAGTGGTGTTGTTAAACAAAACAAACACAACAAACTTTAACTAACAATTTGTAAAATTGTGTTTTGTGGATGACCTAAATATGTGTACTATGGTAATGTACGTAACATCATCGATTCATGGATCACGTTGCACACAATGTAAGATGTGCACAAATATGGTTTATCGTGACATATATTTGATATATCTCTAGCGAAAGCTGAGCAGTATATTGTCTGTAATTAATGTTAGCATCAAAAGATTAGTAACGACTAACAAGCCTTTACTGTTTACCGTTGCCGGTTAACTACCAATCCCTGTACAATACAGACGTTACGTCACAGGGGTATATGCAAAGGTGCGTTCTCCCAACATGACTGATGGTAACTATTACAGTTCTCGGCTCAGATACCCACAGCTATAGCCAATACATATCCTTTTATATAAAAGTATATTACTGGACACAATAAACGGGAGGTATCCAAGTTTCTGTAACCATCACAACAAAATGTACCGTACACAAAGGAGTCGGAACAGTGATTGGCCATTTATATATTAATTCCCACTTCACCTGATGTGTGAGGGGGGATTACTTCTGGTCTGCCCTCCCCACATCCTCACTCCTGCCGACGCCTATAATAAAACGAACAAACGAGAGTTTAAGTTTTCTATCAATACAACGAATCGTTAGTTACAAGTAGCGCCAGTTGACCGCGCCTTAAATCCTATTTCTGAGGGCTTTATGCAGTCGAGCGTGCAGAGGACTGAATAATCCGCTAATTACAGATTGACAGCTGTCCGTTCACCGAGACATGGATACCGTGTCACAGGTATGGTCTAGTTGGAAACGAAACACTGTACAGAACTATGTGGCCAAATTCATTTGAAAAGAATCACTGCTTTGATAGTGTAATGGCTGCCTGTATTTCAATCTAAATCTAAGTCTAATTCCAAATGGTAAATCTATCCAGATACCTGTTCATAAAGTGTTTTTCTAAAACTGTACTCCAATCTAAATCTAATTCCAAATGGTAAACCTGTGGATAAGTGCTTAATACGGAGACAAGAGACAAGAGACAAGAAGTGAAGGATTTCACTTCATCCTGAAGCCGCTGACATTAATATTCTAGGTACGTACCTTTTGCATTACCATACAATTAATATTGAGACACAGTACTACAAACAGCAGAATAAGCGTGTTTGTTTTGGTTAACGACACCACTAGAGCACATTGATTAATTAATCATTGGCTGATGGATGTCAAACATTTGGTAATTCTCACTCATCAGAACCACCTCATCAGAGGAAATCCGCTACATGTTTTCCTAATGTTGCAAAGTGTCGTTTATATGCACTTTTCCATTGACAGGAAAGCACATACCACGGCCTTTGTCCAGTTGTGGTGCACTGGTTGGAACGAGAAAAAACCCAATCAGCTGAATGGATCCACCGAGGTGGTTCGATCCTGCGACGCAAGCACCTAAAGCGAGCACTCAACCGACTGGTCTAACCCCTCCCCCCCCCCCCCCCCCCCCCCCCCCCCCCCCCCCCACAAACAGCAGATCAACCAGAGGAATTGAATATGACAACGTTGATAATATTAACAAGAAGTTGTTAGTAATGTGTAAGTTAACGCTATGAGCTCTAATGTATGTAAACATAAAGTGGGTCAATGAGGGGCGTAGCCTGGTCTGGACCTTGGGGGGGGGGGGGTCAAATGTGAATCTAGCGGCCTTTTTATTCTGAACATTTTCGCTCAACACCAATACGAATAGCCTAATATAGCACTGTAAAAATGTTTTAGCTTCACTAAAATTTAACACCATCAAAAACAACAACAACAACCACAACATTATATTCATCTGCTAAACGCCGTACTTGTGGTTAATTGATGCAATAAACTGCATTGAAGGAAGGAAATGTTTTATTTTACGACGCACTCAACACATTTTATTTACGGTTATATGGCGTCGGACATATGGTTAAGGACCACACAGATATTGAGGGAAGAAACCCGCTGTCGTCACTTCATGGGCTAATCTTTTCGATTAGCAGCAAGGGATCGTTTATATGCACCATCCCAAGGACAGGATAACACATACCGCGGCCTTTGATATACCAGTCGTGGTGCACTGGCTGGAGCGAGAAATAGCCCAATGGAAACTGCATTGAACAACTGAAATTAACCTCGCGAACGTTTCTTGTACCGTCAGTCAGCACCACCACATCTTATATATTGGCCTGTCTTACAACCCTAACATGATTTACTAGGCTGGAAGTTTGTTTTACCCACGATAAAATATTGGCCAATGTTAACATATATGCTGGGGGGATGAACCCTATGAACACCTATTTTTTCCACTACCTTTTATATTTCCCGGGGAAGCTTGACCCGAACCCTCCAACCCCCGGAAACTTTGTTCGCCTCAGTTTAGACCACATGCATAATGCCATGTACTGGGGCCTGCTGCCGCCTCATAAAACGACTCACCCACCCCAATATAAAATATTGGCATCGCCAATGCATAATCACCCCACCTTACTTCAACGGGCGTGATAAAATAAAATCCAACACTTATCTCGACTCTGTGTATATATCCACCCAATGGTGTCGGAAATATTGCAACAGAACGGCACAGTCACTGTAGTTAGCTGGTCTTCATCATTAGGTCGATATACGTTTCGTGTTGGGATGTCGTTAAATATCCATTCTATTATATTCGTCATTAAGTCGATATACGTTTCGTGGTGGGATGTCGTTAAACATCCATTCTATTATATTCGTCATTAGGTCGATATACGTTTCGTGCTGGGATGTCGTTAAACATTCATTCTATTAGATTCGTCATTAGGTCGATATACGTTTCGTGCTGGGATGTCGTTAAACATCCATTCTATTATATTTGTCATTAGGTCGATATACGTTTCGTGGTGGGATGTCGTTAAACATCCATTCTATTAGATTCGTCATTAGGTCGATATACGTTTCGTGCTGGGATGTCGTTAAACATCCATTCTATTATATTTGTCATTAGGTCGATATACGTTTCGTGCTGGGATGTCGTTAAACATCCATTCTATTATATTCGTCATTAGGTCGATATACATTTCGTGCTGGGATGTCATTAAACATCCATTCTATTATATTCGTCATTAGGTAGTATTATATCACATTTAAAATAAGTTAAAATATGATTATACATGTCAAACATCCATTCTGTTATATTCGTCATTAGGTAGTATTATATCACAATTAAAATAAAATTAAAATATGATTATACATGTCAAACATCCATTCTATTATATTCGTCATTAGGTAGTATTATATCACATATAAAATAAATTAAAATATGATTATACATGTCAAACAGCGATTCTGTTCGCACATTTCTAAAATTAAAGAACAATGTACGTTGTATCGCTTTGACATCAATAAGCATATTGAAACGTCAAAGCATAGTTGACGTCCCGGCAATTTTCGTAACTTAACAGGAAATTTCGAAATACCAATCAAAGGTATCTGGGCGATCTGGTGGGTATACGTTGAATAAAACTACTATTGTTTACAACTTATAAGATAGAAAGCAATCATATATATATATATATATATATATATATATATATATATATATATACTCTTCAAAAGAAGAAACGCAAAACCACATTGTCGTAACATTTGGAGAATTGATTTAATTATTGAATGGCGAGTCCGATAATTACCAAATGTTGCAGGATTGTTCACAATTCATTCTAGTCCATTGTGAGTAAGTGATAGGACACACCACCAAGGTCAAGGTCATCTGGAGTCAATACCGGGTGTGGCCTCCGCGTGTGTTGACAACTGCCTGGCACCGCCTGCCCATTGAAGCAACCAGAGTACGGATGACGTCCCGGGGGATGGTGGCCCACTCGGCCTGCAAGGCTGCTGCCAGCTCGGGCAGGGTCTGGGGCTGTGGTTGTCGCTGTCGGAGGCGTCGGTCCAACTCGTCCCATAGATGCTCAATTGGGTTCAAATCCGGTGATATCGATGGCCAAGGAAGGACATTAATGTTGTTGTTCTGTAGGAAAGCCATTGTGAGACGTGCTGTGTGAGGCCTGGCGTTGTCATGTTGGAACACTGCGTTGGCGTTGGCCATAACTGGAACGATGTGTGGCCGGAGGATCTGGTCAATGTAGCCCTGTGCATTCAGGTTGCCCTGCACGTGGACCAGGTCAGTTCTGCCAGTGTGTGAGATGGCTGCCCACACCATGACACTACCCCCGCCGAATCTGTCCACTTCCTGCACGCAGTTTGCCGCATAACGTTCACCACGACGCCTATACACGCGACATCTTCCATCATGACGTCGGAGCAGAAATCGGGACTCGTCACTGAACCACACCTGTCTCCATCGCAGTTGACGCCATTGTCGATGAATCTGGCACCACTGCAGTCGGAGTCGACGGTGTTGTGGTGTTAAGATGACACCTCGAACTGGACGTCTGGCACGAATTCCTACCTCACGTAGGCGGTTCCGTACGGTCTGGTCGGATATCCTGCGCAAACCTGGTATTGCTGCGGCTGTGGAGGTGGCAGTAGTCAATCGTTCCCGAAGGTGGCGTACCCGGATGTAGCGGTCCTGCCCGGGGGTAGTGACCCGTGGTCGACCGGATCTAGGGAGGTCACGTGTTGATCCATGTTGCTGGTAACGGTCTCACAGTCTGGAGATGGTGCTTGGGGACACATGGAATGCCCTGGCAACGGCCGTTCTGGATTCGCCTGCGTCTAGTCGGCCGATGGCATTGTTTCTCTGCGGTTCACTGAGACGTGGCATGTCCTGGATTGTCAACTGTCGGCCAGATACAGAGGCCAGGCAAGCGAACACCCTGCGCTTTTATACTGTCGGTGTTCATGTTGCACGTGCAGACAACGCACGTGCAATGGTGACATGGTTTGCACGTGGCTGCGTTTTTGCGAATATTCACATTTTGGAACTTTATTGTACAGTAGCTGCGTTTTATCGAATGTAACCGTGGGAATGTGTTTGGGACATGCAATGACCTTATATTCACAAAGCATGAACCGGTAGGAAACATAAAATCGGAGTTATAACCCATTTGTACCCTTTTGCGTTTCTTTTTTTGAAGAGTATATATATATACACACACACACACAGTCAAACCTGTCTTAAGCGGTCACACAAGGGAGTAGATAAAAGTGGCAGGTTAAGACAGGTGGCCGTTGATTACAGGTTGCGACATATAGTCTTTAAACATATGTTGTTGTTCCTTGTTTTAGCGTCTTTACTGCTAATTAATAGATGTGTTTCACAGTTTACTATAAATAAACTTTTAACATGTCGCCTCCTTCAGGAAAAACTGTAACTGGAATGCATTAAATTAACAGTTCTCAACAAGTTTGTTTTCTCTTTCCATTTAATTATTTAATTTCTTCTTCATGCTGTGTATTGCCATAGTGAATCTACAAATGTCAAGCATAGCGTAGAAATAATCCATGTATTGAATGTAGTGTATGTCTGTAATTAAACAAGGTCTCCATCTAAAAATGTTTATTTCACAAAAAGCAAAACATTTTTTAACATTTTAAAATATTCATTCTTTCCAGTACACATAAAAGTACAAATGTCCACTTAAGCAGCAGTTTCTTTGAGAATGTTACACTCACAATGTCACATGAAGAGGCCATGTTCATTATATAAACATGGTAATCAGGTAGTGGTTATACAACAGACGAGTACTTATTTTTCGACCAATTGGGAATTTGACCAAATGGGACGACACCCCAGAGGCAATTAGATGCTTTGCATAGTCCTACTTCCTTAATTGATACACAGTAGAGATGTCGGGACTGAATGGGTACTAGAATTCCGGAAAGTGTGAAAATCTGTTATTTGCTGCATCTTATCGCTGTTGTTAAATACTAGTATCCCTTTTCTGTAATAGTACACATTTACTATTGAATTTGGCTATACTCGTTGCACGTCAAAGGACTATGGTTTTGTGTTTATGATTTATTATCAAATATGATATGAACAAACGTTGATTTGGAATAATTATAAGGGTATGTGTGCTCAGTTTGTTGAGTCTAGACTAATGTACAGCATTTAGTTTAATGCAACGTATGCTTGCAAGGGCGGGTCTAGCTCAGTCGGTAGAGTGCTGGACTAATGTAGAGCATTTAGTTTAATACAATGTATGCTTGCAGGGGCGGGTCTAGCTCAGTCAGTAGAGCGCTGGACTAATGTAGAGCATTTAGTTTAATACAATGTATGCTTGCAGGGGCGGGTCCTGCTCAGTCAGTAGAGCGCTGGACTAATGTAGAGCATTTAGTTTAATACAATGTATGCTTGCAGGGGCGGGTCTAGCTCAGTAGGTAGAGCGCTGGACTAATGTAGAGCATTTAGTTTAATATAATGTATGCTTGTAGGGGCGGGTCTAGCTCAGTCGGTAGAGCGCTGGACTAATGTAGAGCATTTAGTTTAATGCAATGTATGCTTGTAGGGGCGGGTCTAGCTCAGTGGGTAGAGCGCTGGACTAATGTACAACATTTAGTTTAATGTAATGTATGCTTGTAGGGGCGGGTCTAGCTCAGTGGGTAGAGCGCTGGACTAATGTACAACATTTAGTTTAATATAATGTATGCTTGCAGGGGCGGGTCTAGCTCAGTGGGTAGAGCGCTGGACTAATGTAGAGCATTTAGTTTAATATAATGAATTCTTGCAGGGGCGGGTCTAGCTCAGTCGGTAGAGCGCTAGACTAATGTAGAGCATTTAGTTTAATATAATGCATGCTTGCAGGGGCGGGTCTAGCTCAGTCAGTAGAGCGCTGGACTAATGTACAGCATTTAGTTTAATGCAATGTATGCTTGCAGGGGCGGGTCCTGCTCAGTCAGTAGAGCGATGGACTAATGTACAGCATTTAGTTTAATGCAATGTATGCTTGCAGAGGCGGGTCCTGCTCAGTCAGTAGAGCGATGGACTAATGTACAGCATTTAGTTTAATATAATGTATGCTTGCAGGGGCGGGTCCTGCTCAGTCAGTAGAGCGCTGGACTAATGTACAGCATTTAGTTTAATGTAATGTATGCTTGCAGAGGCGGGTCCTGCTCAGTCAGTAGAGTGCTGGACTAATGTAGAGCATTTAGTTTAATGTAATGTATGCTTGCAGGGGCGGGTCCTGCTCAGTCAGTAGAGTGCTGGACTAATGTAGAGCATTTAGTTTAATGTAATGTATGCTTGCAGAGGCGGGTCCTGCTCAGTCAGTAGAGTGCTGGACTAATGTAGAGCATTTAGTTTAATGTAATGTATGCTTGCAGGGGCGAGTCTAGCTCAGTGGGTAGAGCGCTGGACTAATGTAGAGCATTTAGTTTAATGTAATGCATGCTTGTAGGGGCGGGTCTAGCTCAGTCAGTAGAGCGCTGGACTAATGTAGAGCATTTAGTTTAATGCAATGTATGCTTGCAGAGGCGGGTCTACCTCAGTCGGTGGAGCGCTGGACTAATGTAGAGCATTTAGTTTAAAGTAATCAGGGGCGGGTCTACCTCAGTCGGTGGAGCGCTGGACTAATGTACAGCAATTAGTTTAATGTAATGTATGCTTGCAGGGGCGGGTCTAGCTCAGTGGGTAGAGCGCTGGACTAATGTAGAGCATTTAGTTTAATGTAATGCATGCTTGTAGGGGCGGGTCTAGCTCAGTCAGTAGAGCGCTGGACTAATGTAGAGCATTTAGTTTAATGCAATGTATGCTTGCAGAGGCGGGTCTACCTCAGTCGGTGGAGCGCTGGACTAATGTAGAGCATTTAGTTTAATGCAATGTATGCTTGCAGGGGCGGGTCTAGCTCAGTCAGTAGAGCGCTGGACTAATGTACAACATTTAGTTTAATGCAATGTATGCTTGCAGAGGCGGGTCCTGCTCACGTCAGTAGAGCGCTGGACTAATGTAGAGCATTTAGTTTAATGCAATGTATGCTTGCAGGGGCGGGTCTAGCTCAGTCAGTAGAGCTCTGGACTAATGTAGAACATTTAGTTTAATGAAATGTATGCTTGCGGGGGCGGGTCTAGCTCAGTCGGTAGAGCGCTGGACGGAGTAGCCCGAGTACTCTGACAGTAAGAGAGATTGACGGTTGATAACTGTCCAACTGTCCGTCTAGCTCTTTTACTGTCAGAGTTATCAAGAGAGTGTTGATGACTGCCCAAATGTCCGTCTAGTTCTCTTACTGTCAGAGTTATCAAGATAGTGTTGATAACTGTCCAACTGTCCGTCTAGGTCTCTTACCGTCAGAGTTATCAAGATAGTGTTGATAACTGTCCAACTGTCCGTCTAGCTCTCTTACTGTCAGAGTTATCAAGAGAGTGTTGATAACTGCCCAAATGTCCGTCTAGCTCTCTTACTGTCAGACTTATCAAGAGAGTGTTGATAACTGTCCGACTGTCCGACTGTGCGTCTAGCTCTCTTACCGTCAGAGTTATCAAGAGAGTGTTGATAACTGCCCAAATATCCATCTAGCTCTCTTACTGTCAGAGTTATCAAGAGTGTTGATAACTGTCCAAATGTCCGTCTAGCTCTCTTACTGTCAGAGTTACAAAAAAATGTTGATAACTGCCCAAATATCCGTCTAGCTCTCTTACTGTCAGAGTTATCAAGAGAGGGTTGATAACTGCTCAACTGTAACCGTCTAGCTCTCTTACTGTCAGTTACAAAAAAATGTTGATAACTGCCCAAATGTCCGTCTAGCTCTCTTACTGTCAGAGTTATCAAGAGAGTGTTGATAACTGCTCGACTGTAACCGTCTAGCTCTCTTAATGTCAGTTATCAAGAGAGTGTTGATAACTGCTCGACTGTAACCGTCTAGCTCTCTTACTGTCAGAGTTATCAAGAGAGTGTTGATAACTGCCCAAATGTCCATCTAGCTCTGTTACTGTCAGTTATCAAGATAGTGTTGATAACTGTCCAACTGTCCGTCTAGCTTTCTTACCGCCAGAGTTATCAAGAAGGTGTTGATAACTTCCCAAATGTGCATGTAGCTCTCTTATTGTTAGAGCTATCAAGACAGTGTTGATAACTGCCCAAGTGTCCGTGTAGCTCTCTTATTGTCAGTTATCAAGATAGTATTGATAACTGCCCAAGTGTCCGTCTAGCTCTCTTACCGTCAGAGTTATCAAGATAGTATTGATAACTGTCCAAGTGTTCGTCTAGGTCTCTTACCATCAGAGTACTCGAGCTATGGGCTGAGGTACTTGGGTCGAAAGATTGAATCCCCTCGGACTATTATCTGACTGAGTCCCCCCCCCCCCCCCCCCCCCCCCCGCCCCACTCGTCCGAACCAGTGTCAAAGGTCGTGGTGCATGCAGTTTCTGTGGAAATACATATAAGAGACATCTTTCTGCCAACAGAAAAACCTAGAATACTTTCTCTGACTATGTAATTTCAAACAGTCGATGACTACTAAATCAAAGTGATCTAGTGGTATCATTAAATAAAACAACTTTAACTGTTTTGTCTTTTGTCCTTTGTGTGATAGTTTCTAAAACAGAGTCAGACCTCAGCTAACTGTTGTTTTATGTTCTTCATTTCAGATATGGAGAGAAAACCTCTAACACAGCCACCAGCTGATGTCCACGATTCCCAGAACTCCAGTCTGGCAGAAAAGCTCAAGAGTCACTACAGAGAAAACAAATCAAAGAACTTCCACGAACGAGTCGACGCTTGGACGCAATTCATGATTAAACTTCCGCTTCCGCTACCATTGCTTGTGACGACTGTGTTCGTCACGTGGTACTATGGCGTCACAGAGATGGTGCCCGAGCTCTATGGGGGTTACGGATCACTGATGCAGTATTTACAGATATTAATAGGATCGGTTCTCGCCTGGCAAGTGTTTGTGTTTTGGTGTGCGATCCGCTTCGTTGATTCGTCGTATAAAACCTTCAGGAAGATTCTAAGCCAATCAGGACCCTGTTCTACCATTATGCAACGTGTTTTCGTTAACAACTCGAATACAAAAGACTACGAAATGTGTCGATTAAAAACAGACGATCTCAAGAGTGATTCTAATTGGGAAACCAACAAACACAACTCGACTTTATTAAATCAAGACTCGTATTCAACAAAAGACGAACGTTCTTTCAGCAGTCGTAAACAACACGAGAATGGACGAACCTCGGTGTGGGCGTCCTATCTGTTGCCGGGTTACTGCCTGATTTGCAATGACGTCAAACCACCGAGGTGTCACCACTGCCCGGTCTGTGACGTATGCGTCTTGAAACGAGACCACCACTGTTACTTCGCAGGCTCGTGTGTCGGGTGGAGAAACCACAGATACTTCATAGTGTTTTGCTTCTGGGCGTCGCTTAGCAGCAGTTACGTGTCCGTCCATCTTTTCTACTTCATTCACAAGACACTCTGGTCATCTATGACCTACGTCGACCTATTCGCGCCGTGTGCAGTCTTGCGGTGTATTATCGGAAGTACGTCACTTCCTGTGGTAATTTATATCTGCTTGGCGTCATCTCATCTGTACTGCATTCTGCTTGGTACGAAATTTGTAGTAGAACACTTATACTTGGTGACAAAGGGGTTAACGACGTTTGAAAATAACCCCAGGAGGAAGGGACTGCGGGTTGTTGATACGAGGACGGTTAATGACAAATTCAGAAGTGTCTTTGGTAAATACTATCTAATGAACTGGTTGATGCCCACACATCGTTTCTTCCCGCCCGTTGAAGATCCGGTAAATTGGCCAACCGTTAAAACATATTGAAGACGAACATTGGTGAGTTCCTCCCAAATCATCGACTACAGAAGCTCTGGTAAATTGGCCAACCGTTAAAACATATTGAGGACGAACATTGGTGGGTTCCTCCCAAATCATCGACTACAGAAGATTGAAGCTCCGGTAAATTGGCCAACCGTTAAAACATATTGAAGACGAACATTGGTGGGTTCCTCCCAAATCATCGACTACAGAAGCTCTGGTAAATTGGCCAACCGTTAAAACATATTGAAGACGAACATTGGTGAGTTCCTCCCAAATCATCGACTACAGAAGCTCTGGTAAATTGGCCAACCGTTAAAACATATTGAGGACGAACATTGGTGGGTTCCTCCCAAATCATCGACTACAGAAGATTGAAGCTCCGGTAAATTGGCCAACCGTTAAAACATATTGAAGACGAACATTGGTGGGTTCCACCCAAATCATCGACTACAGAAGCTCCGGTAAACTGGACATTAAACGTACTAGTACATGGCTCAATTTAAGCTATTTGTTTGTTGTTTTTCCAGTTGAAGATTCTGTTCAATAAAATACCAGTCACAAATAGATGGATTCCTCACATGTTTGTCTCGTTTAACCCTTCTAAGGATCTGAGAGTTGAACAAATATTATAACAAGCCAGTGATTGGCATTTTACCAATTGACGTGTCGGTGTAAACGGAATGGGGTGTTGTGTTTTGTTGTGGTCAGAACGCCACCCGTCAAAGCCACAGTCTAGACCCCCCCCCCCCCCCTCCTCCTTGCATAATTTTTTGAACAATTGCCTGCGTTGTAAATTTTACAAATTTTTGAAAAATTAATTTTGTATAACATATGACAAGTCAAACTCTGGGCTATGCTATTTCTTAGTCCGAACCCACCATATGATCAATAAAAATATGTTTAATGGTTTTCATTAAAGTTTATCAATTAATAGAAATACCAATGACTAAGAGTGGGTTTTAACAGCTTAATAGGTCACTACATCGACTACACCGAAATAGTAACACACGTAAAAGCATCGTACTGTCAATAATATGCATACACAATTTACAGAGACAATTTTAAACAGACTACCTACTGTTACACCTGACAGGTTTGGACACGATAGACATGCAGGTTCCCTTTCTTGACGGGGAGGGGAGAGGGTCGGGCTGATTCCCCCCCGAATGAAATGAAAATGTCAGAATCTGCAAAACAACGTATATCTATATTTGCATTACCACCAAGAAGATATATATATATATATATATATATATATATATATATATATATATATATATATATATATATATGTGTGTGTGTGTGTGTGTGTGTGTGTGTGTGTGTGTGTGTGTGTGTGTGTGTGTGTGTGCGCCCGCGTGCTGGTGTGGGTATGCGTGGGTGTATATATCATATGTATGCATATATACACTGAAACCTACATATTGTAGTCAGAAAACAATGTCATACGCCTTCTAAGCTCTCGATCAAACCTGCACACAATATCTACACGTAACTAGATGATAATGTATACAGCCACTAACAGTATTACCACCCATAGAACACGTATTTGTATGGTATAATGAGAAAACGGTGCAATATAGATACTTGGCAGGCAATCGAAGCTAAATACAGCTTATATATCATTCAATCTGACCTACGCCCGTCTCGGCGTGTATACGTTCAACTGATTGGAGTTCCTACTGAAACCCTGTATACATTTAGTGTCAATAGAGTGCACTGAAATCATTATCAGGGGGGAATCTCAATCGACAGACGTAGTTAACAAATGTTACAAGTAGCAAGGGATCTTTTATATGCACCATTCGACAGACGTGATAGCACATAGCAGGGACTTTGTTATACCTGTCGTGGCGCACTGCCTGCAACGAGAAATATCCCAATGCACTGGCTACAACGACAAATCGCAATGGTCGACCAACGTGGATCGACCGCGCATCAGACCATTACCACTGACCTATTTCCCGCAGCTCATTGCTGAGTAACATGTAAACAAACAACATTGATCGTATCTACGCCCTGGTTTCGTAATCTCATCGACAATACGTAGTGCTAAAATTACGGGACAGAATATCGACTGAAGATCGATGTAAGTATATTTTTATTTTGATAATTGGTTTCATTTGAACAATCTCTATATCTAAAATGATTGCAAACAAATATTTTACATCGGTTTCGGTAGAAAGGTCAGCTATTTTTTTTGTCTAGATGTAGTACGGGCTGGTGAACATGTCAAGACAAGTTACAAATGCATTCTGTTACACACACACACGCACGCACGCACGCACGCACGCACGCTATCTCTCTCTCTCTCTCTCTCTCTCTCTCTCTCTCTCTCTCTCTCTCTCTCTCTCTCTCTCTCTCTCTCTCTCTCTCGTATTCATAGTAGTAGTACAAGTAGCCCGAGTACTCTGACTGTAACAGAGCTAGACGGACATTTGGACATAAATACGCTCTTATTACAGTGAGAGACCAAGCTATGCAATTTTTTGGCAATCGCCGACCACCACACAGTAGTCAAAGATTTCCACTCTAATAACACAACAATCCCATGTTTGACGTCAAATACATTTACATCGATCATTTTCGAGTTAATTGATTTTTAAAAATCCACATAGTAATCACTAATACACACACTACAGCATGGAATCCGACAGCACCCACATTCAACCACGCTTCGTGACACTCCGTCGCAAGAATTACAAAGCTCGATGACCTATATCGTGACGTAGGTCACGTGATCGCCCACTGGGCGATTCCGCCTTGCGCAACAGTTACAGGGGCCGTCTCATACCAAGGGACGTTACAACATGGATTAGTTTCGTTTTGTGTTTCTGCGATGGAATGTGTATGCTGCAAAAAAACACACATAAAAGTGGACGGTTTCGGAGAACAGGAATTAACACACAATTCAAAGGTGGGCCCAGTGCTGCACAAACATTAAGTGATGTTTTTGATGTAACTGTCCCTCCCGAAAAAGAATTATTCGTCTGTGTCCAATGTAGTCAATGGCCGTGGTATGTGCTGTCCAGTCTGTGGGAAAGTACATATAAAAGATCCATTGCTAATGTAGCGGGTTTCTTCTCTAAGTCTCATGTCAGAGTTACCAAATGTTTGACATCCAATAGCTAGTGATTAATAAATAAATGTGCTCTAGTGGTGTCTTTAAACAAAATCAATTTCAATATTGCTTAGTTTGATCTGAATAGCAAAACAAATATAATTATTTTGCAAGATAAGTTATAAAGATCGAATGACATGCAGTGATTCAAAATACGATTATTTTGATTTTGATTTTGCATTAACAAACATCGCCATCCTTCCCCGTAACGCTTCGGAATACATCTTATGATACCCCGTCCCTTTCAAGAGCGTTACGTAATTGCTGAACAGTTCCTCAGAAACACACACACACACACACACACACACACACACACACACACACACACATTCTACTACTGTCCTAGTGACTGATTCATAAAAATAAAATAAAGTAATTACTACTTACTTTATCTTTCATAAGAGGAGGCAATACGTAGCACATACTTTTGCCGTATCCTGTCGATAACACCCCAAATGTATCTTTCAAATTCAAAATGGAATCAATAATCTGTAATTGTTTTGGTTTAATGATGTAATTAAATCCAAATTCATCCAAAACGGCATTAGGTAACTCTTCCATGTTGTAACGTCGCTTGGTATGAGACGGCCCCTGTAACTGTTGCGCAAGGCGGAATCACCCAGTGGGCGATTACGTGACCTACGTCACGATATAGGTCATCGAGCTTTGTAATATTTGCGACGAAGTGTCACGAAGTTTAGCTGAATGTGGGTGCTGTCGGATTTCTTTCTGTAGTGTGTGTATTAGTGATTAATATGTTGATTTTTAAAAATCAATTAACTCGAAAATGATCGATGTAAAGGTATTTGACGTCAAAGATAGGATTGTTGTGGTATTAGAGCGGACATCTTTGACTACTGTGTGGTGGTCGACGATTGTCAAAAAACGACATAGCTTGGTCTCTGACTGCAATAAGAGCGTATTTATGTCCAAATGTCCGTCTAGCTCTCTTACAGTCAGAGTTAAATTCAATGCCGTTACAGTTATTATAGCACTCATCTATGATGTATGGAGTGGAAACGTGTACTAAACTCTAGGAATGTAGTCACTGAAGTGTACAGACTGTGTGTGTATGTGTATATATGCTGTATGTAAGTATTGATGTATGAATATCTATATATTGTATGCATGTCAAGGTTGACTGTTACATACATAGATATTAACGCACTGGCGCAGGGGATAACTATATCCTTTCTGGCCTCACAAATTGTCCCATGCCGTTGCTGGAACTCGAACCTGTGGCACCGAATCGCCCGCAAATTGCAAGACTAACCACAATGCGCTCTGAGCTATTGAGGCATCCATAAAAAGGATGCTCTTTAACTCAACCACATGCATGGGGCCTACAATCTACGCGGTCGATCCCGCTTACGTGCATGAAACAGTGGGCAGACCTGGCACTGGCTAGTATGTATTGATGTATGAATATCTATATATTGTATGTATGTCAAGGTTGACTGTTACATACATAGATATTAACGCACTGGCGCAGGGAATAATTAAATCCTTTCGGCCCCTGTAACTGTTGCGCAAAGCGGAATCGCCCAGTGGGCGATCACGTGACTTATGTCACGATATAGGTTATCAAGCTTTGTAATTCTTACAATGGAGTATCACGAAGTTTCGCTGAATGTGGGTGTTGTCGGATTTCTTTCTGTAGTGTGTGTATTAGTGATTAATATGTTTATTTTTTAAAATCAATTAACTCGAAAATGATCGATGTAAAGGTATTTGACGTCAAACATAGGATTGTTGTGGTATTAGAGCGGAAATCTTTGACTACTGTGTGGTGGTCGGCGATTGCCAAAACATTACACAGCTTGGTCTCTGACTGTAATAAAAGCGTATTTATGTCCAAATGTCCGTCTAGCTCTTTTACAGTCAGAGTTACATTCAGTGCCGTTACAGTTATTATAGCACTCATCTATGATGTATGGAGTGGAAACGTGTACTAAACTCTAGGGAATGTAGTCACTGAAATGGGCAGACCTGGCACTGTGTGTGTGTATGTGTATATCTGTTGTCTGTCTGTCTGTGTCTGTCTGTCTGTATGTATGTATGTATGTATGTATGTATGTATGTATATTGTATGTATGTATGTATGTATGTATGTATGTATGTGTGTATGTATGTGTGTGTGTGTGTGTGTGTGTATGTATGTGTGTGTATGTATGTATGTGTGTATGTCTGTGTATGTATGTATCTACATTGTATGTATGTATGTATGTATGTACATTGTCTGTATGTACGTATTGATGTATGAATATCTATATATTGTATGTATGTCGAGGTTGACTGTTACATACATAGATATTAACGCACTGGCGCAGGGGATAATTAAATCCTTTCTGGCCTCACAAATTGTCCCATGCCGTTGCTGGGACTCGAACCTGTGGCACCGAATCGCCCGCAAATTGCAAGACTAACCACAATACGCTCTGAGCTATCGAAGCTTCCATAAAAAGGAAGTTCTTTAACTCAACCATATGCATGGGGCCTACAATCTACGCGGTCGATCCCGCTTACGTGCATAAAACAGTGGGCAGACCTGGCACTGGCTAGTATGTATTGATGTATGAATATCTATATATTGTATGTATGTCGAGGTTGACTGTTACATACATTTAACGCACTGGCGCAGGGGATAATTAAATCCTTTCTGGCCTCACAAATTGTCCCATGCCGTTGCTGGGACTCGAACCTGTGGCACCGAATCGCCCGCAAATTGCAAGACTAACCACAATACGCTCTGAGCTATCGAAGCTTCCATAAAAAGGAAGTTCTTTAACTCAACCATACGCATGGGGCCTACAATCTACGCGGTCGATCCCGCTTACGTGCATAAAACAGTGGGCAGACCTGGCACTGGCCAGTATGTATTGATGTATGAATATCTATATATTGTATGTATGTCGAGGTTGACTGTTACATACATAGATATTAACGCACTGGCGCAGGGGATAACTAAATCCTTTCTGGCCTCACAAATTGTCCCATGCCGTTGCTGGAACTCGAACCTGTGGCACCGAATCGCCCGCAAATTGCAAGACTAACCACGATACGCTCTGAGCTATCAACCAATGCTTCCATACAAAAGGAACAGTGAGCAGACCTGCTGGGGCTAGTAATTCTTCCACACTGGCGCATGGGATAATTAAATCCTTTCTGGCCTCAAGGAAGTTCTTTAACTCAACCACATGCATCTACAAGCAGGAGCAGACCTGGCACTGGCTAGTATGTATGTTGATGTATGAATATATCTATATATATGTAATGTATGTCGAGGTTGATGTACATCCGCACTGGCGCAGGGGATAATTAAATCCTTTCTGGCCTCACAAATTGTCCCATGCCGTTGCTGGGACTCGAACCTGTGGCACCGAATCGCCCGCAAATTGCAAGACTAACCACGATACGCTCTGAGCTATCGAAGCTTCCATAAAAAGGAAGTTCTTTAACTCAACCACATGCATGGGGCCTACAATCTACATGTATGTATGTATGTATGTATGTATGTATGTATGTATCTATGTATGTATCTACGTATTTATGTACATTGTATGTATGTATGTACGTACGTACGTATGTATGTACGTATGTATTTAAGAACGAATGAACGCAAATTAAAATTTTAAAAAAAAACCCAACTAAACAATTATTATTTTCTTACTTTTCCCCAGGGATTCGAAATTGATTTTAAATTGACAGTTGTGATATACAAAATATAACTATTTTTCGGTCAGTCTTTTTAAAAATTTATTTGGCTAGTACTATGTTTTGTTTATCAGCCGGATACGATGTATTTGTTTTTAAAAAAAATTGTAAGGAAAGGAATAACAACAAACCAACCACTGAAAAATGGACTGGTTTAGAGGCTTAGACGCAGGCTTAGGCGGCGGGTAGTCGTGTGGAGACTAAGATATTCTTGAGACTTGGATTTTTTCTGCTGTAATAGGGTTTTTCATAACAGTTTGCAGATTTAAAAACTCCTCCTTCATAAGTTTACCAACAACAACGCTACGTCGACTGTAAATTATTGGAAAAATTATTTTTATCTCTTTTTACGGCTTTACCAGATTCAACGTTGATTCCAAATGGCTGTTTTGTCTGTAATGTACGAATCCAGAAGGCCTCTCGTTCAAGTCTCAAGAGGTCTGTTTTGTCTTTTGAACCAAGTATCAGGGGTTGTTCATTTGGAATTATTTCAAAATTTTCATCTAACGAATGGTCAGGTAGATTGAAGTGATTGGCGACAAGGGTATCAACTTCATGACGAATATCATGCTTGTGACAAACTGCTTTAATTCTCGGTTGGTTTTGCGTTTGTCCTACGTACTGTTTTTTTTTTTTTACATAAATTACTGGTGATTAGATATACTACATTTTTCGAATCACAGTTCATGTCTGTCCGAATTTGATATTAAATTTTGGTCTGTTAACTTTTGAAAGTCGACTGCGTTTTAAGTAAGTTGTGAAGTCTACACCTGGTTTTCGCACAAGTAGTAGAGGAGCCAGTGCTTATTTGAGATGATTGGTTATGCTGAAATTTGTATGGTTTATAGTCTTCAGTTGCCCTAAAGGGATTTTCTAATTCTTGAACAGTTTCAGATTTAATTTTTCTTAAAAACGGTTTTGAATATCCCCTAGGTTTTAAAGCACTAAATAAAAGTGAACAAGCCTCATTGAAATTCTGTTTGTTACTCGAATTTCTGTGAAATATAATAATCTGAGATTTAACAATGCCTTTAAAGGTGTGGCGTGGGTGAAAAGACTTACAGTGGAGAAGTTGGTGTGTGTCTGTGGGTTTGAAAAACACTTTGTAGTCTAGGTAACCCGATGTTTCAAACTGTGTACCTTTATAAATTGTTACATCCAAAAGGTCAACTGATTTATCTGATATGGTGGCCTTAAGTTTGATATTGTCATCCTGTTGATTTAATAGCTAAAAAACGTTCCAAAATTCTTGTTTAGAATGTGGCTAAATGATAAGTATATCGTCGAGATATCTGAGGTACAAAAGAGGTGTTTTACTCGATTTCTTTAAAGCAGCCTCTTCCCATTCGGCGACATAGATAGATGCAAAGTTTGGGCTAAAACGTTTGCCCATAGCACAACCACACATTTGCTGATACGTTTCTCCAACAAACTCAAAATCATTTCCTTTTAGGCTTAATTCTAACAGCTTTCTCTATCAGAAGACAAGTTAGCTGTGTGCACACCTTAACTTTTGTAATTGTTTTGTCCGGAGTCTGAATGACACAACAAATAGCATATTTAACTTAAGTGTCCTGTCCCTGCCGTCTCTATAGTATGATGTGCCTGGGTAGAGGGACAACACCAGTAGCATATGTAGCTAAGTGTCCTCTGTCCCTGCCGTCTCTGTAGTATGATGTGACTAGGGGACAAACTAGTCGCATATGTAGCTGAGTGCTTTCTGTCCCTGCCGTCTCTATAGTATGATGTGCCTGGGTAGAGAGACAAAACCAGTAGCACATGTGGCTAAGTGTCCTCTGTCCCTGTCGTCTCTGTAGTATGATGTGTCTGGGTAGAGGGACAAAACCAGTAACATATGTGGCTAAGTGTCGCCTGTCCCTGCCGTCTCTATAGTATGATGTGTCTGGGTAGAGGGACAAAACCAGTAGCACATGTGGCTAAGTGTCCTCTGTCCCTGCCGTCTCTATAGTATGATGTGTCTGGGTAGAGGGACAAAACCAGTAGCACATGTGGCTAAGTGTCCTCTGTCCCTGCCGTCTCTATAGTATGATGTGCCTGGGTAGAGGGACAAAACCAGTAACATATGTGGCTAAGTGTCCTCTGTCCCTGCCGTCTCTGTAGTATGATGTGCCTGGGTAGAGGGACAAAACCAGTAGCACATGTGGCTATGTACCCTCTGTCCCTGCCGTCTCTATAGTATGATGTGCCTGGGTAGAGGGACAAAACCAGTAGCACATGTGGCTAAGTGTCCTCTGTCCCTGCCGTCTCTATAGTATGATGTGCCTGGGTAGAGGGACAAAACCAGTAACATATGTAGCTATGTGTCCTCTGTCCTTGCCGTCTCTATAGTATGATGTGTCTGGGTAGAGGGACAAAACCAGTAGCACATGTGGCTAAGTGTCCTCTGTCCCTGCCGTCTCTATAGTATGATGTGTCTGGGTAGAGGGACAAAACCAGTAGCACATGTGGCTAAGTGTCCTCTATCCCTGCCGTCTCTATAGTATGATGTGTCTGGGTAGAGTGACAAACCAGTAACATATGTAGCTAAGTGTCCTCTGTCCCTGCCGTCTCTGTAGTATGATGTGCCTGGGTAGAGGGACAAACCAGTAGCATATGTTGCTAAGTGTCCTCTGTCCCTGCCATCTCTATAGTATGATGTTCCTGGGTAGAGGGACAAACCATTAGCATATGTCGCTAAGTGTCCTCTGTCCCTGCCGTCTCTATAGTATGATGTGTCTGGGTAGAGGGACAGACCAGTAGCATATGTTGCTAAGTGTCCTCTGCCCCTGCCGTCTCTATAGTATGATGTACCTGGGTAGAGGAACAAAACCAGTAGCGTATGTTGCTAAGTGCCCTCTGTCCCTGCCGTCTCTTTAGTATGATGTGTGTGGGTAGAGGGACAAGACCAGTAACATATGTGGCTAAGTGTTCTCTGTCCCTGCCGTCTCTATAGTATGATGTGCCTGGGTAGAGGGACAAACCAGTAGCATTTGTAGCTAAGTGTTCTCTGTCCCTGCCGTCTCGGCAGTCTCACCCCACTCACCCAACCACTCCACTCACCCGACCAACCCACTCAGCCGACCAATGCACTCACCCGACCACTCCACTCACCCGACCACCCCACTCACCCAACCACCCCACTCACCGAACCACTCAACTCACCCGTCCACTCCACTCACCCGACCACCCCACTCACCCGACCACTCCACTCACCCGACCAACGAACTCACCCGACCAACGAACTCACCCGATCACCCAACTCACCCCACTCACCCGACCAACCCACTCTCCCGACCACCCCACTCACCCGACCACCCCACTCACTGAACCACTCAACTCACCCGTCCACTCCACTCACCCGACCACCCCACTCACCCGACCACTCCACTCACCCGACCAACGAACTCACCCGACCAACGAACTCACCCGACCACCCAACTCACCCCACTCACCCGACCAACCCACTCTCCCGACCACCCCAATCACCCGACCACTCCACTCACACGACCAACCCACTCACCCGACCGCCCCACTCACCCGAGATCAACCCACTCACCAGACCACTCCACTCACCCGACCAACGAATTCACCCGACCACCCAACTCACCCCACTCACCCGACCAACCCACTCTCCCGACCACCCCACTCACCCGACCACTCCACTCACCCGACCAACCCACTCACCCGACCGCCCCACTCACCCGATCAACCCACTCACCAAACCACTCCACTCACCCGAACACTCCACTCACCCGACTACTCCACTCACCCGACTACTCCACTCAGCCGACCACTCCACTCACCCGACCACTCCACATACCCGACCACTCCACTCAGCCGACCACTCCACTCACCCGACCACAACACTCACCCGACCACTCCACATACTCGACCACCCCACTCACCCGACCACCCTACTCCCGACCACCCCACTCACCCGACCAACCCACTCACTTATCGAACCCCCACCTTGACAATGTGAAAGACATGGCACTGACTTGTATCGCATTATATTACCATTTCATATCATTAATACTTAGTATCGAGCTTATATTCAATTAAAGGTTAGGTTAATGGTTAGTGAGAGAGAAGTCGGTGTTGTGGCCTTATACCTTCCCAATGAGTCATTAAAACTCGCTGTGGGTGGGAGCCGATACCAGGATGCGAACTCATTGCCGATTGCGTAACCAGTACACCACCGGGGCCGGTATATTATGACAAGATCACAACACATAATTGCTAAGTTAAAAATTTTAAGTTTTGCTTTATTTAACGACAGCACTAGAATGCACTGATTTATTAATCATCGGCTATTGAATGTCAAGAGTTTGGTACTTACGACGTATAGTCTTAAAGGGAAATCCGCTATATGTTTTAAAAAGTAAGAAGGGATCTTTTCTATGCACTGGCGTATGAAGCAGGGGGTGGGGGGTGGGGCAAGGGAAATGTGCCCTCCACTTTTCAGATATTTTGCTTTATATTTGCTTTATAATATTGTAAAAGGGTTCCCAGCCATTCTGCCTACAACCCACTTTGCCTACAGCCATTTTGCCTACAACCCAGTATGCCCACACTCAGTTTGCCTACAGTATGAAAAAGTGACATCCCCAGTCAGTGGGACAATCCCTATTATGTTATACCAGTCGTGGCGCACTGGCTGGAACAAGAAATATCCCAATGGTCGACGAACGTAGATCGATCGTAGATCGACCGCGCATTAAGCCATTACCACTGACCTATTTCCCGCCCCTAACTGCTAAGTAACATGTAAACAAACAACACTGATCGTAAATACGTCCTGGTTTCGTAATCTCACCCACAACGATACGCAGTGCTGAAATTACGGGACAAAATATGGCCTGGAGATCGATGTGAGTATTTTTTAGTTTGATAGTTGGTTTAATTTGAACAATCTCTACATCTAAAAAGACTGCAAATAAATGTTTACATCGGTTTCGATAGAAAGATCAGCTACTGGATTGTCCGGTATGTAGTACGGGTTGGTGAACATGTCAAGACAAGTTACAAATGTATTCTGTTGCACACACACACACACACACACACACACACACACACACACACATACACACACACACACACACACACACACACATACATACATACATACACACACACACACCACACACATACAATGTACACACACTCACTCTCACACACACACACACACACAACACACACATACAATGTACACACACATACAATGTACACACACACACACACACACACACACACACAAACACACACACACAACACACACACACGTGTTGATGTATTTATCCCTCCCTCCATCCCTCTCCCTCTATATATGTATACATCTCTCTCTCTCTCTCTCTCTCTCTCTCTCTCTCTCTCTCTCTCTCTCTCTCTCTCTCTCTCTCTCTCTCTCTCTCTCTCTCTCTCTCTCTCTCTCTCTCTCTCTCTCTCTCTCTCTCTCTCTCTCTATATATATATATATATATATACACACATTATATATCTATAATTGTTTATCTATCTATCTATCTATCTATCTATCTATCTATCTATCTGTCTATACATGTTCAGTAGACACTCAATAGTTGACGACTCTCGCTGTCTACGATCTAGACTCTCCCCACTATGACTGCGACTACATTTTAATGCAAATATCTATTTAATTGCACTTAATTAATTTAAATTATTATTTTTTATTTTGCAGGTAAAAGATAGCTACAAATATGACGGGTTTTAGGTATGATTTTTATTTAACAAAACATTGCTTAAATGCACGTGCACATATTTAAAATATTACATACATACATACATACATATTAACGCACTGGCGCAGGGGATAATTAAATCCTTTCTGGCCTCACAAATTGTCTCCTGCCATTGCTGGGGCTCGAACCTGTGGCACCGAATCGCCCACAATTCGCAGACTTCCCACAATACGGTCTCAGCTATCCAGTCATCCTTATATGTACGTATGTATTTGTGTATGTGTGTATGTATGTATGTATTTATGTATGTACGTACGTACGCACGCATACACGTACGCACACATGTATGGATGTGTGTGTTATTGTGTGTGCGTGTGCGTGTTAATCACTGATTAATCTATTGATATATATTGATATTACATCGAGATTACACCAATAAAGCGTTTTCAATGCAATCAAAGTATGTGATATTTTTCAGATCACATACTTTAAGAATTTGATAACTTTGCAAATTAGAAATAAATTAATCGAGGTCACGGCACTAGGTTTATTGACACTTAAGCAAACGTACTTGGGTGACACACAATAATTGACATATGTATTCATAGTCATCAAATAAAAACATTTTAATAGAAATTTTACACTGAAAGCTTAAGCACTACTTTATTTTGATTTAAGGATATCCAAAATGACGTCATTCGAATTTGTTGTCATTTCCATTCAAAGAGACACGTCATTTAAATCTTTTGTAATGGTGGCCTGGAATTAAAGCTGCATGCACAGTTTTCAAAAACACTTGTATCAAACTTGAGATTATGTGATAAAGAGATTATCACCCTCGTGTGTTTCGGTATCGTCAATATCATATATTAGGAATAAAAATAATGTATTATTGCTCGCATAATACAATTTTGTTTCCTAATATATGATATTGACAATACCGAAAAACACTCTGGTAATTCCCCCCCCCCTCCCCTCTCTCCCCCATCTATGTATGTCTGTCTGTCTGTCTGCTCTCTCTCTCTCTCTCTCTCTCTCTCTCTCTCTCTCTCTCTCTCTCTCTCTCTCTCTCTCTCTCTCTCTCTCTCTCTGTATACATATATGTATATGCAGTGTGTGTGCGTGTGTGTGTGTGTGTGTGTGCGTGTGTGTGTCTTGTTTTCTGATAAACATTATTCGATAGTATTACTTCAAACTAAAATCCATCAGTTTTTAAATGTTGTCTTGATACAGGTATAGAGGATTATATCCTTTTTTCTTGTTATAATTTCAGTTTACAAGGAAGTGTTTGTGGAACAGGTAAGTAATTTAAACACGCACGCACACACACACACACACATACACACGTACGCACACACACACACACACACACACACAAACACACATACCGTATATACATACAGTATACGTAATAGTGATACCCACACTTTACGAGGTGTATCGGTGAATATCGCTACAGTTTTGGTCGTGGGGCCTCCTCTGCTTCGCCTCGGATGTTTTCACGACCAAAACTGTCGGGATATTCACCGATACACCGAGTACGTGTGTGTATAACTGACTTATACCCCACTTTAGGTCTAGTGAATTATTATATTAGTTCTATGACTAATAAAATCAATAACTAGAAAGTAAATAGTGAAACGAAAATAACATGGACCGGACGTCGTGAGCCTCACATTTTGTTCTGGATCAGTGAAACCGTCTATTTCAGTTGTGCATGCAAGTGCAGTTTGGTGTAGTTTTATCAGTGTGTGTTAGGGCTGTACTAGTATCGGAATATATTAAAACCCAGGGACGTAGTTTATATTTCTCGGGATGGGAATAATATGGAGATTAAGTACTAAAATGCTATTTCCGAGAACATTTTTCTATTTAGCTAATTAAATCGTCAAAACCCCCAACAACAACACCTTTTATGATATATAGAAGTAGAAATAATATTTAACGATTTTTTGTTAAGTTTGGGGAATTTACTGGATAGTGGGTAGTTGACACCCCTAAAACACTAACTACAGTTCCGCACATTGCATGATTTTGACAGACGTATCGTGCTGTAAATATCTCAAGGGAACTATTGTGAATAAGTTCGCATGTGTAATTAGATGGCTCTTTCTGTTGGTTGAAATATTACGAAAACATAATTTGAACTTTGGTATATGCAAATGATTTCAGCCAGAAAACTAATTTTTGTAGATGGCTTGTTTTATTGGTTGAAATATTACGAAAACATAGTTTGAACTTTGTTATATGCAAATGTTAAGTGTCACCAAGCAAAACCATTTTTGTCTTATTTTGTAACGGCGAATTGTGAAAGACGGTCGTGGGTGTGAAAATAAGCCAGCGAGAAAAAGGACTTTAAAGACCAGAATGGAGACATGTTTGCTTAATTAAATGGACTTCATTTTCTGTGCCATAAAATTGGACAATGAAGAAGATTTTAAATTCTAACTGCAGGAGGAGAAATGTTTTTGGAGACAGTTACGCTTCGGATTCCCGCAAACACGTCTAGGAACACGTGGTGTTGTATAATACAGGTTATGACAGCTGGACGTGTGCCACAAGGGACCGGCCTCGGTGGCGCCGTGGTTAGGCCATTGGTCTACATGCTGGTAGGTACTGGGTTCGAATCCCAGTCGAGGCATGGGATTTTTAATCTAGATACCGACTCCAAACCCTGAGTGAGTGCTCCGCAAAGCTCAATGGGTAGGTGTAAACCACTTGCACCGACCAGTGATCCATAACTGGTTCAACAAAGGCCATGGTTTGTGCTATCCTGTCTGTGGGAAGCGCAAATAAAATATCCCTTGCTGCCTGTCGTAAAAGAGTAGCCTATGTGGCGACAGCGGGTTTCCTCTAAAAAACAGTGTAGGAATGACTATATGTTTGACGTCCAATAGCCGATGATAAGATAAAAAAATCAATGTGCTCTAGTGGCGTTGTTAAATAAAACAAACTTTACTTGTACCACAAGGGGAAATTCGTCTACCCCCCCCCCCCCCCCCCCCCTAATATGGATACCTAAAGACTTTAGTAAGTGTTGAAGGATTTAAAATACAATGCGTTGCAACCGAACATCGCAAGTGTGAACGTGACGGCAAGTGTTAGTAACGGTCGCGCAGTCGTGTGCTTCTTCAAATGTGAACACGTGCTCATCAAATATAAGAGAAACGACGGAAATACCTTCCAGATTTAAATGTAAGTTATGACAATAAAAGTTAATTGTATTATTCATAATCTTTTGTTTGTTTGTTTGTTTTGTTTTAAATACAGGTGTAGTTAAAAAAAACGTGTAGGTGTATCGTGATACATCCACTTTTCCTCCAAAAGTGTAGGTGTATTGTAATACACCAACACTTTTGATGGAAAAGTGTAGGTTTTTGATGAATACACCTACACTTTTAACAAAAGAAACCATGATAACGAGACCGGAAGTGGGGTATAAATATACATACATGTATACATATGTACACACACACACACACACACACACACACACACACACACAAACCAGTGGCATAGCGTGGGTTACCAGCGCCAGGGCCAAGGCAAGTATTGCGCCCCCTAACCTGTGGACCGTTAGGACTACCCGATTCCCTTCCAGACAACGCTACGCCACTGAAACAAACACACAGCCACTTGATCGAGAGAGAAATAACGCATATCCATCGGCTCCATATAGGCTTCTACTAACGATACATTACTAATCCATTCTAATCTAATCTAATCTAAGCTAATCTATATATCTATCTATCTAATCTATCTAATTTATCTAATGTAATCTATCTATCTATCTATCTCTATCTATCTATCTATCTATATCTATCTATCTATCTATCTCTATCTATCTATCTATCTATCTATCTATCTATGTATCTATCTATCTAAGTAATCTATGTAATCTATATAATATATCTATCTATCTATCTATCTATCTAATCTATCTAATGTAATCTATCTATCTATCTATCTATCTATCTATCTATCTATCTATCTATCTATCTATCTAATCTATCTAATGTAATCTATCTATCTATCTATCTATCTATCTATCTATCTATCTAATGTAATCTATCTAATGTAATCTATCTATCTATCTATCTATCTATCTATCTATCTATCTATCTATCTATCTATCTAATCTATCTAATGTAATCTATCTATCTATCTATCTATCTATCTATCTATCTATCTATCCAATCTATATATCTACCTATCTAATCTATCTATCTAATCTAATCTATCGAATCTATCTATCTATCGAATTTATCGAATCTATGTTATCTATCTATCTATCTATCTATCTATCTAATCTATGTATCTAATCTAATATATCTATCTAATCTAATCTATCTATCTATCTATCTATCTATCTATCTATCTATCTATATATCTATATATCTATCTATCTAATCTAATCTATCTAATCTAATATATCGAATCGAATTTAATTTAATCTAATTTAATCTAATCTAATCTAATCGTATCGTATCGTATCGTATCGTATCGTATCGTATCGTATCGTATCGTATCTCTTATCTTATCTTATCTCATCTAATCTTATCTAATCTAATCTAATCTAATCGTATCGTATCGTATCGTATCTCTTATCTTATCTAATCTTATATAATCTTATCTAATCTAATCTAGTCTAATCTAATATCTAACCTTATCTTATCTTATCTCTCTTATCTCTCTTATCTGTCTGTCTGTCTGTCTGTCTATCTATCATACTTATTCAATCTTATTATAGTGATATAGACATTTTAAAACCGTCTGATAAATGTATTTTGTATCGCATATATGTGCAATATGGACCGTAAAGTTTGAATAGGGAATTCCCTCTTTCGTTTTACTGCAGTTAGCGCCTTTTAGTTACTGACGTCATATATCATTTACAGATTACGTCACGTCGTATTAGAAACATTACACAAGGCTGCTGCAGAGTTAAGTAAATGTTAAGTAAATCCATGAAAGGAGTATTAATCATAGATTTAAGAAAGAGTTATTATGACGTTAAATTAAATATTTATATGTATATATATATATATATATATATATATATATATATATATATATATATATATATATATATATATAACTTCACATACGTTGTTTTTGCTTCCTATTTATTGCACGAGTTTATTTTGCGCATAAATATATACCACGAGACTGCGTAGCGGTCGAGTGGTATGTTCTTGTGCAAAATAAACCTTTTATGTTTTATAAAAAGGTTTTTAATTTAACGTCATAATAACTCTTTCTTAAATCTATGATTAATACTCCTTTCATGGATTTACTTATATATATCTATATCTATATCTATCTATCTATATATCTATCGATTATGGTAACAAGCCGTTCTGTATGTTCTGTATCTCCAGAAGAATGTGTACGCACCACAGACGAAATCAGAGAGACACTAAAATCCAGGAAGATGGTGTACAACATGTGCGTCTCCTACGAGTGTTTGTTCGAAAGCGCCAAAAAGGACGAGCAGACGGGAAGGTTCAAGAAAGAGTGTCTGAAGGTTATCTGTGCCCTAAGGAACGACAAACGCGGCTTTCTGGTGATACACACTCGAGATAAGCCTCCTATGGCATGGTCTCTGGATGGATTCGACCAGCTCATTAACGAAGACTGTAGCATGATGGTCGAGGATGACACGCTGTACACGGAGAACTACAAACGGGAATGGTATGAGCAACAGCAGGGTGGCTCAATGACTCGTCTCCCCTACCTGGTCATCACTGTTAAACCTTCCTCCTCCATCTCCACCTACGACTTCAAAACAAAGGTTACACTAGACGGAGCCAAGGTTCGACCCACAGCCAGACAGATTGGAACGTATTTGAAAAGCGTGGGGCGAAAGAGAAAGATGCAAGCAGAAGAGGAGACAGAGACCCAAGCAGAGTCAGAACAGGAAGAGGAATTTGAAGAAGCGAAGGAAGAGGAGACAGAAACCCAATCAGAGTCAGAACAGGAAGAGGAATTTGAAGAACGGACGGAAGAGGAGACAGAAACCCAATCAGAGTCAGAACCGGAACAGGAATTTAAAGAAGGAACAGCTACCAATATCTATGAGTCAAGAAGCGTCCAGATTAAACGACTGTCTAATAAAGACATAGAGCAAAAATGTTGTAAAGGAACAGGTCCAGGCACGAGTCAACCAGCTGTGAGCGCAACAATCTCGGCGGCCACACGACCAACACCGGACACCACACAAGGTATTGACACTGCACCTGCAGACGATGGTTCCACAATTCAGGGCTCGGACACACGCTCGGACTCCACTTCAGGGGATGTACCAATGGACATGAAGATGGTAGCCGAATGCTTTGTTGATAGAAGACTACCTGAGTATCTTACAATATTCGCCAAACTTCCAGGAGGTGGGTCCTTCTACTGTGGGATTGACGAAGGGAAAGGCACACCCGAAGAACCCAAAAGAAAGAGAAAGAAGCCGCCTGGAACACTGAATATCGATGGAACTAAGACTGGAGAAAATATTGTCGCAGGTATTAATCTTAGCAAACAACAAAAAAAAGACTTAAAAAAGGAGCTACGGAGGATCATTTCCGAAAAGACCGGTTGGTACAAGAAAATGAAGGATAAATACAAGAAACTTGATGACAAGGGCATCCTGAAATATACTGACATTAAATTCCACCCTACAGAGAAACGTGAAGCTCAAGGTACTGATAAGGGTCAAGGTCAAGGTACTGATATAGGTCACGGTAAACGTAAATACGTCATACAGGTGTCGGTGAACAGAAAACTCAAAGGAATCGTGTTCTATACCGACGACTCGTATCCTGCTCAACTGAATCGTCCAATCCCGCTCTCGTTTGAGTTTGCTAATGAGTCGAAAGAAAAAATCGTAGACACAGACAAATGGTTCACTGACATCGAAAAGGCAGCAACTAAATAGTTAATCAAACGAGTAGAGTAAATAATAGCATATTATATTCGCTATCAATGGTAATCGCTAAAACTCGTGGTAATAAAAGTTATTTCACTCGGGACATAAACTTGACACAAAATGGAAGGTCGTTTAATATCCTGTTGTTACAAATCTGAATGCACATTCAGACGTCCCTTTTATACATAGCAGCTGTAGAAAGGCATTTGGCGTGTCTGTTTGTTTATAGAAGCTGTAGAAAGGCATTTGGCGAGTGTGTTTGTTTATAGAAGCTGTAGAAAGGCATTTGGAGTGTCTGTCTGTTTATAGAAGCTGTAGAAAGGCACTTAGCATGTGTGTTTGTTTATAGAAGATGTAGCCAGGTTTCTGGTGTGTCTTTTTGTTTATAGTAGCTGCACAAAGGGTTCTGGCGTGTCTATTTGTCAACATAAGTTGCAGAATGATTTTTGATGCCTCTATTTGTTTATACAAGTTGTAGGAAGGGTTTTGACCTGTCTATTTGTTTATAGAAGTTGTAGAATGATTTTCGACGTGTCTATTTTTTTTATAGAAGTTGCAGAAAGGTTTGGGATGTGTCTGTTTGTTCATAGAAGTCGTAGAAAGGTTTTTTTGCCGTGCCCATTTGTTCATATATATCCTAGAAAGATTTTTGTCGTGTATTTGTTTATAAAAGTCGTAGAAAGGTTTTTGTCGTGTCTATTTGTTCATAGAGACGAAGAAAGATTTTTCTCATGTGTATTTGTTTATAGAAGTTATGAGAAAGGTTTTTGTCGTGTCTGTTTGTTTATAGAAGACATAGACAGGTTTTATATAGTGTCGTTTATTGACGTGAACAAAGACTGTGACATTATTAAACGTGTGTACCTCCTATAGTGTCTGTCACGGGGATTCTATAATTCCCGTAACTGAGTAAAACACGATTATCAAAATATCTCTCCTAACTGTATATCTATTAGATCTCTCTGTAACAGGCTGTTAAACCTAGTATGGCTCGTCTCTAGGTATGATCAGAGATACGATCTTATATAAGGTATATATAATATAGCACGTTAGTTCTCTAGAAAACACAACAACAACACAATACACTTTGGAATCTGTATTAATCTACGCTGACAAATGTACAGCCGTAGTAGTAAATTAATAACAACAATAATAACAACCCAGAACTGATCACTTAATTAGTTAATCTCTAGGTGTCTAGTTACACAATATGAGAATCACTTCACCGTTACACCACACCCACACGTGTGATAGTTGAGAAACGCTTACAGGAGAAGTTAATTAATAAAGGAATTACAACACCATTCCTAACTGGTTAATTTTTAATTAACCCTTACTACTCGTTCAGTAACGTGTGATAATTGAGAAACGCTTCTTGGGGAACTTAATTAATAAAGGAATTACAGCTCTATTCCTAACGGGTTAATTTTTAATTAACCCTAACTACTCTTCAGTAATCTTGTAACACAGAATTAATACTTATCACAATAAAGACAATAACCTACAGTTTACCCAGGTCGGCTGGGATGACTGGCTAAGCTTTATATTACCAAATACTCATATAATGTTAGAACAATAAGTCTACGATTTACTTCGTCAGATGACCGAAGACACTGTCTAAAGAATATCGGTATAATACAGTATTAAAATATTTAAAGTCACATCAATCACATCAAGGTTATACACAGAGCAGAAATGATATTTACCAAAGTCCAACCGGACTAACGTTCCTTCGGAGCCTTCCTATTCGTTCTCCTCGATATCTCTAAATCCTAGCTATTTATTCCAAAATCAGAATTGGCCTGGGGGGACAAGGCGGCACCTCACGTATCATCTCATATTCTACCTCGGTATATTTCTCTCTGATCGTCAGTCTGGCTGTCGCCAACCGCGAGCAATCTCCTGGCCATAAACAGCACTACCGGAGATATTACGTAACTACTCGCCACATGGCCTCCACACCTCGCAAAGTGCATGATGGAACGCCAGATCGAGGATGGTCGCGCAGAAGTCTTTCGTAACAAGTTGTCCACCTGGGCTACGGGCAATAAACTGCACAGGGCCCCCTAACACAATTAAAATCGCCACAGGCGAAACAAATTAAGAGCATGTACCGTGACAGTGTCCTTTATTGACGTGGAGAAAGATTATGACATTGGTAAACGTGTGTACCTCTGATCCTATAGTGTCGTTGATTGACGGCAATTATTGTCGTTTAATACAGTTATTTACATATGATGTTACCGATAAAATATTAGCATTTAGTAATGCAATGTAATTAATATTAGTAGATGTTTAATAGAGGTAAAACCTAATTAATTACCTATTTCTACTTATTAATTATTTAGTAATTAGGTCGTTTTACGGCAACAACTATAGACACGCACAGCGCATGTGCGATAGCCCAGCAAGGCTGGGTCAGGTCACCTGCATTGCTGGAATTCCAGCCAGAGCTGATTATATATAAGCGGTTGTTTGACAGCGCCTGTCAGTGAAGCCATAAAAGTTATCATGGGTACGTGGGTGTATTTCTATGTTTACAAACTAAACAATTATTTTAGCAAAGTTACAAAACGGATTATAACGGCTTCACTCATTTTTATAAGATTATTTAAAAGTAATTTTTGGTTAGATTACATGTCTTGATCAGTAATAACGGAGTTCTTACCGTTTGACAGTTCTATTTATAGGACTAAATTCGACACGTAAAGTAAATAACAGTACACCTAGAAAAAGTTGTTGTATACCAAAACAAGCATTGAAATTGTAGAATGCAGTTTAGAAGAAAGAAGTATAAAGAAAGGGATAAAGTACACATTTGGTATAAAAAATAGCATGCAGATTTGCATATTGGGGGAACAACTTCAGTAGTATAGTTTGAAGTGTTATTAATTAGTGATAATGTAGAAATTAGAATTAGTTATACAGAAATAAGAATACACCAAGATTGGAATCTATTGTTTGTGCAGAAATAAATAAACAAATATTATTTATTTACATCTTGTTTGGTTACTCATTTGCCTTTCAAACCACTCATGATTCATCCTGACAAATGAATTATTATTTCTCTAATGAGAGTTGTTATGAATGTATGGCCACGGTCGTTACAATATATATATATATATATATATATATATATATATATATATATATATATATATATATATATATATATATTATATCATTAAAATGTATTGACAGAAATCCACCATAATAAGGGAAAGTTTAATAAGCGCGTATTTATTTGTGCGTAGTCATAATATGCCATTTCATATGACACCCATGTTGTGATACGTTGTAAACAATGCTGTGCCCCATCTTTACGTTCAGTATTTCGTCAGTTATGGTGAAATGGTTTTAAGATAAAAACATTTGCTGGAATAGCAAACAATAAGAATACTAATTGTAACAATAACAATAGGGCTTGTCGTCGACTAGATTGGAAATCTAAACACGGAAACACGTCGGGTGTGGGGGTAGAAACACAACGGACTTCTGCCGCTAAATCGAGAGGATATGTTCTGATTTTTCGCTTGTTTCAAAAACATGATGGACTCTCTTTTGGGCAATGACTACTGAAAAAAAGTTTGGTTTGTTTAACGACACCACTAGAGCACATTAATTCATGAATCATCGGCTATTGGATGTGAAACATTTGGTAATTTTTACATATTGTCATCAAAGGAAATCTGCTACATTTTTTTCTAATGCAGCAAGGGCTCTTTGATATGCACTTTCCTACTAACAGGATAGCACATACAAACCGCCTTTGATATTAAGTCTTGGTGCATTGACTCGAACGAGAAATAGCCCAATGGACCCAGCGACGGGGATCGATCCCAAACCGACCGAGCATCAAACGAGCGCTTTACCACTGGGCTATATCCCGCCCATGACTACCGAAGTGAGGTGTAAGCTATATATGAGAACTAATCATATGTCGATGTCTGTTTCTTTCATATGATAATCTGTAACATAACTACCGAAGTGAGGTGTAAGCTATATATGAGAACTAATCATACGTCGATGTCTGTTTCTTTCCTATGATAATCTGTAGCATAACTACCGAAGTGAGGTGTAAGCTATATATGAGAACTAATCATACGTCGATGTCTGTTTCTTTCATATGATAATCTGTAGCATAACTACCGAAGTGAGGTGTAAGCTATATATGAGAACTAATCATACGTCGATGTCTGTTTCTTTCACATGATAATCCGTAGCATAACTACCGAAGTGAGGTGTAAGCTATATATGAGAACTAATCATACGTCGATGTCTGTTTCTTTCATATGATAATCTGTAACATATTTACTGGAGAGAGGTGTAAGCTATATGTGAGAACTAATCATACGTCGATGTCTGTTTCTTTCATATGATAATCTGTAACATAACTACTGACGTGAGGTGTAAGCTATATATGAGAACTAATCATACGTCGATGTCTGTTTCTTTCATATGATAATCTGTAGCATAACTACTGAAGTGAGGTGCAAGCTATATATGAGAACTAATCATACGTCGATGTCTGTTTCTTTCATATGATAATCTGTAACATACCTACTGAAGTGAGGTGTAAGCTATATATGAGAACTAATCATACGTCGATGTCTGTTTCTTTCATATGATAATCTGTAACATAACTACTGAAGTGAGGTGTAAGCTATATATGAGAACTAATCATACGTCGATGTCTGTTTCTTTCATATGATAATCTGTAACATAACTACTGAAGTGAGGTGTAAGCTATATATGATAACTAATCATACGTCGATGTCTGTTTCTTTCATATGATAATCTGTAACATAACTACTGAAGTGAGGTGTAAGCTATATATGAGAACTAATCATACGTCGATGATTGCTTCTTTCATATGATAATCTGTAACATAACTACTGAAGTGAGGTGTAAGCTATATATGAGAACTAATCATACGTCGATGTCTGTTTCTTTCATATGATAATCTGTAACATAACTACTGAAGTGAGGTGTAAAGCTGTATACGAGAACTAATCATACGTCGATGTCTGTTTCTTTCATATGATAATCTGTAACATAACTACTGAAGTTAGGTGTAAGCTATATATGAGAACTAATCATACGTCGATGTTTGTTTCTTTCATATGATAATCTGTAACATAACTACTGAAGTGAGGTGTAAGCTATATATGATAACTAATCATACGTCGATGTTTGTTTCTTTCATATGATAATCTGTAACGTAACTACTGAAGTGAGGTGTAAGCTCTATATGAGAACTGATCATACGTCGATGTCTGTTTCTCTCATATGCTAATTTGTAACATAACGTGACATGAACAAGAAGGTCGTTTTTGTGGGAGTGGCTAAAGAACCAATGCGTGGTCTATTATAACTAAATGAAGATCAGCAACGAACTCACATATGTGGTGAGAAATATTAACAACTGAGAGGCATAAATAACCTAATGGGTATTTCACCGTGTGTTGTATGTTCATGGAGGTGGTAAGTGCTGACTTGTTTATTGAAACGCTTGTGGATTTGTACTCCATCTGTGGTGAGAAATATTACATACTGAGTGGCATAAATAACCTAAAGGGTATTTCTCCGTGTGTTGTATGTTCATGGAGGTGGTAAGTGCTGACTTGTCTCCTTAAAGTCGCAGATCCTAGTTTATACCAGTGGAAATAGACATTTAGACTAAGGCTGATTAATCCAAAAACCCGTAACACCACTGAACAAAGTTACAATAGAGTGAAACAAGAATCTGTGACGTTGAAACGGGAAAATACCCTTAAAAAACATAGATTAGAGCTTGTCTCCATATCCGTTACGTCTCAGAGGTTGAAACGGGGGAAATACCCTTAAAGATAGATTAGAGCTTGTCTCCATGTCCGTTACGTCTCAGAGGTTTACGGAATTAAAAAAAAAGCGCATGCATCACATTGCATTCCAAACACCAGCATGATCATGACCACTTGGGATGTATGGAAATAGAGGTTCTAAACAATAAAATGTAAGTAAGAGTAGATTAGATTATATGTTTAACGAAACCCCAGCACGAAAAACACATCGACTATTAGATGTCAAACTATGGTTAAAGTGTAAGTAATGTCGGACTTTAAAGGTCTTAATAGGGACAAAAACCACGCTGTGGTGTTTATAAACTAGGGTCTATCACTGTCCGGGAATTGAGTCTTCTGTTGGCGTATATTACAAGTGAGCTGTGGTGTTTATAAACTAGGGTCTATCACTGTCCGGGAATTGAGTCTTCTGTTGGCGTATATTACAAGTGAGCTGTGGTGTTTATAAACTAGGGTCTATCACTGTCCGGGAATTGAGTCTTCTGTTGGCGTATATTACAAGTGAGCTGTGGTGTTTATAAACTAGGGTCTATCACTGTCCGGGAATTGAGTCTTCTGTTGGCGTATATTACAAGTGAGCTGTGGTGTTTATAAACTAGGGTCTATCACTGTCCGGGAATTGAGTCTTCTGTTGGCGTATATTACAAGTGAGCTGTGGTGTTTATAAACTAGGGTCTATCACTGTCCGGGAATTGAGTCTTCTGTTGGCGTATATTACAAGTGAGCTGTGGTGTTTAAAAACTAGGGTCTGTCACTTTCAGGGAATTGAGTCTTCTGTTGACGTATATTACAAGTGAGCTGTGGTGTTTAAAAACTAGGGTCTGTCACTTTCAGGGAATTGAGTCTTCTGTTGACGTATATTACAAGTGAGCTGTGGTGTTTAAAAACTAGGGTCTGACACTTTCAGGGAATTGAGTCTTCTGTTGGCGTATATTACAAGTGAGCTGTGGTGTTTAAAAGGTAAGGTCTGTCACTGTCAGGGAATTGAGTCTTCTGTTGACGTATATTACAAGTGAGCTGTGGTGTTTAAAAACTAGGGTCTGTCACTTTCAGGGAATTGAGTCTTCTGTTGGCGTATATTACAAGTGAGCTGTGGTGTTTAAAAACTAGGGTCTGTCACTTTCAGGGAATTGAGTCTTCTGTTGGCGTATATTACAAGTGAGCTGTGGTGTTTAAAACTAGGGTCTGTCACTTTCAGGGAATTGAGTCTTCTGTTGACGTATATTACAAGTGAGCTGTGGTGTTTAAAACTAGGACCTGTCACTTTCAGGGGATTGAGTCTTCTGTTGGCGTATATTACAAGTGAGCTGTGGTGTTTAAAAACTAGGGTCTGTCACTTTCAGGGAATTGAGTCTTCTGTTGGCGTATATTACAAGTGAGCTGTGGTGTTTATAAACTTGGGTCTATCACTCTCCGGGAATTGATTCCTCGGTTGGCGTATATTACAAGTAAGTTGAGTACAGCTGGGCGGTTTGAGTACAGCTGGGCGGTATTGAAATTTCTCGGAATTGAGCCTTGTGTTGGCGTATATTACCAGTAAGCTGAGTACAGCTGGGCGGTATGGAAATGTCATGAATTGAGTCTTCTGTTGGCGTATATTACCAGTAAGCTGAGTACAGCTGGGCGGTATTGAAATGTCAGGGAATTGAGTCTTCTGTTGACGTATATTGCAAGTGAGGTGAGTACAGCTGGGCGGTATTGAAATTTCAGGGAATTGAGCCTCTGTTGGCGTATATTACAAGTGAGCTGAGTACAGCTGGGCGGTATTGAAATTTCAGGGAATTGAGCCTTCTGTTGGCGTATATTACAAATGAGCTGAGTACAGCTGGGCGGTATTGAAATGTCAGAGAATTGAGTCCTCTGTTGGCGTATATTACAAGTGAGCTGAGTACAGCTGGGCGGTATTGAAATGTCAGAGAATTAGCGTTCTGTTGGCGTATATTACAAGTGAGCTGGGTACAGCTGGGCGGTATTGAAATTTCAGGGAATTGAGCGTTCTGTTGGCGTATATTACAAGTGAGCTGAGTACAGCTGGGCGGTATTGAAATGTCAGAGAATTGAGCGTTGTGTTGGCGTATATTACAAGTAAGCTGAGTACAGCTGGGCGGTATTGAAATGTCAGAGAATTGAGCGTTGTGTTGGCGTATATTACAAGTAAGCTGAGTACAGCTGGGCGGTATTGAAATGTCAGAGAATTGAGCGTTGTGTTGGCGTATATTACAAGTGAGCTGAGTACAGCTGGGCGGTATTGAAATGTCAGAGAATTGAGCGTTGTGTTGGCGTATATTACAAGTAAGCTGAGTACAGCTGGGCGGTATTGAAATGTCAGGGAATTGAGCCTCTGTTGGCGTATATTACAAGTGAGCTGAGTACAGCTGGGCGGTATTGAAATGTCAGGGAATTGAGCCTCTGTTGCCGTATATTACAAGTGAGCTGAGTACAGCTGGGCGGTATTGAAATGTCAGGGAATTGAGCCTCTGTTGGCGTATATTACAAGTGAGCTGAGTACAGCTGGGCGGTATTGAAATGTCAGGGAATTGAGCCTCTGTTGCCGTATATTACAAGTAAGCTGAGTACAGCTGGGCGGTATTGAAATGTCAGGGAATTGAGCCTCTGTTGCCGTATATTACAAGTAAGCTGAGTACAGCTGGGCGGTATTGAAATGTCAGGGAATTGAGCCTCTGTTGGCGTATATTACAAGTGAGCTGAGTACAGCTGGGCGGTATTGAAATTTCAGCTTCGGTATCGGTGTCGGTAGCTTTGGAATGATTTACCTCGGTATCAGTACGGTATTCGGTAATGGAACAATACCAATACAGATACCTTTGTCGAGCGGTATTGTTGGTATATTCGGCTTTAAATGCATGCCTGAGTTATGGCTCACCTGCTCATTTCACGTAAATAAAATAAAATTCCATACACAAGTCTCTCATCTGATTTATACACAACACATTTTGCGCTCGTCAGATATATTGTTACTTGTTTTACTAAATGCCACGAAACATTTTTCAATTCCGAAACTTCGTTATTTCGAAATTTGCTTGGTACGGTAAATCGGTATTTACATGATACGTATACGGAACGGTATATACGGTATACCGCCCAGCTCTAGAGATGAGGTGTTACGGCGTAAACGCGTCCCCACGGCCACTATAGACTTTCTACTATTGGGAGTGTCGTAACATGGTTGATGTCGGGGCAATGTAGGTGTTACAGCGTAAACGTGTCCCCATGACCACTATAGACTTTCTCCTATTGCGAGTGTCGTGGCATATTTGATGTCGGGGCAATGTAGATGTTACAGCGTAAACGTGTCCCCATGACCACTATAGACTTTCTCCTATTGAGAGTGTCGTGGCATGGTTGATGTTGGAGCAATGTAGGTGTTACAGCATAAACGTGTTCCCACGACCACTATAGACTTTCTCCTATTGCGAGTGTCGTGACATAGTTGATGTTGGAGCAATGTAGGTGCAGATCCAGAGATTTGTGAAACGTTGCGCCGATCCTTCTAAAAGGTGTTTGAACAGGCGTTTATTTATTTATATGTTATTGTTTGACATCGGCGGAAAAGAGGTCTGTTACCATCTGCTTCCCACCGTAGCTCAACGCCTGGAATGCGGGACGTATGACATTCAATCTAGTTAATGAATTCTGGTGTAGTCTCACGTTTTACTACAGGGGCGGGACGTATGACATTCAATCTAGTTAATGAATTCTGGTGTAGTCTCACGTTTTACTACAGGGGCGGGACGTATGCCACTCAGTCTAGTTAATGAATTCTGGTGTAGGCTTACGTCTATTTCATCCTGAAACCATTTTACTACAGGGGCGGGAGGTATGACACTCGATCTAGTTAATGAATTCTATTGCAGTCTCACGTGTATTTCATGCTGAAACTGTTTTACTACAGTGGGCGGGA
>NC_054705.1:6499936-6516191 GCF_016097555.1 Gigantopelta aegis
TAAAAAGAAATAACAACTCTGGCTGAGGTAGCTAGAATTGACTGTTTACGCATCACGATGACCGGTCCGTTTGTGATAATCTGAGAAGGACTGCAGCCAATTGGGGGGGGGGGGGGGGGGGGGGGTTGGGCCTGGAAGTGTTTAGTTCTTAGACATCTGGAATGTGGTAAAATGTGTGTGTTGTTAACTAGCTGCTGAATAAATGCCGGTTATGTAAATAGTTTAATAAGAAGTGATTGCAGAGTTCATTTAGTTCTACAGAAGAAACACGCAGTTAAGAAAATATTAACTGAACAGAGACAGAGAACCTAGTTAAACAGGAAAGTTGTTTTCCCTTATTTTAGTCTGAATAGTTACCAATCTAATTAAAATTAGCTCCACTATTTCATGTGGATCTAACACCAGCCAGTTGGAGCTCATGTCCACCAATCAAAACCTTACTTGCAGAATCCTGCCAGTGATTTAAAACTAACAACACTGCGTAGTCCCCAATGTCCAGGTAACATTTCGTCTGTAAATAATAATTTAAATATTGACCAATCACACTTCGCCTTTTATAACGTTATTTGGGAGCATACAAATTCTAAAAATATCGGGCGAGTCTATTTTAGTGGCCGCAGTACAGCGAACCATACCAATACGTACGGGGTTGGTTATTAATCTTCAATTTTACATTAAAAATTATTTATTTATTTATAAAAAACCCCAACTAAATCAGTCTTCAGTTTTACATTACAAATTATTTATTTTATAAAATAAAACATATTTTAAGGCATTCGTAATTCACACGAAACATGTCGTATACCCTCAGGATAATTCGGAATGTTTTCAAAATATTTTTAAATCACTGGCAGTTTTCTGCAAGTAAGGTTTTGAATTTTGGACATGAGCTCCAACTGGCTGGTGTTATATCCACATGTAATAGTGGAGCTAATTTTAATTAGATTGAATAGTTACTATATGTATTAGAGGAAAAAATAATATAATTAAATTAATTTGCCGGGGGCAGGACGTAGCCCAGTAGTAAAGTGCTGGCCTCGTGTACGGTCAGTCTAGAATCGATCCCTGTTAGTGAAATCATTGGGCTATTTCTCGTTCCAGCCAGTTCTTCACAACTGGTGTTACAGACCATGATATGTAGGCCTACTATCCTGTCTTTGGGATGATGCATATATTAAAGATTCCTTGGTGCTAATAAAAAAATAGTTGCCCATAGTTTCCTCTCTAAAATATATTTGTGGTCATTAACCACATGTCTGACACCACATACCTGTAGTTGTGTTGAGTGTGTCATTAAATATAAAATTACTTTCTTTCTTTTTTTTCTTTTTTTTAAACATGGTTCCCATATGCAACAACCTTAGTTAAAAATTATGATCTAGCTATGTCTGTATTTTGTAGACAATTTGAATATTATATAAAAAATAAATTTAAGTTGCAATTTAAAATAAACATGTTTGGGAATTGTTTATTGTAATAAGGATGCCGGCCCAAAGATGATAAATGTTTTATGACCATACGCAATAAAATATTTTAATTTACTTAGCATAGAGGGAAATTAGTTTATATTATTTCAAAGGCATCACCACAGGATTGTAACTTTTCTAGTCATTGTATATTTTATAGACATTATATAATATTTGGCATATAGTTGAACATGAATTAGTAGTTCATGGTAGTTCATATTATAACTAATTGGTTAGAAGAAGCGACCCCCTTTATATAAATGGCATACAATAAATATGCATACTAATAATAAATATTGTTCATTGTAGTAGTTGAAATGTATGCACATTCATATTTTCTGGGCTAAAATATCTAGATATTACTACATTAACTGGAATAATTGTAGCATTTCAGATGTTCCAATGATGAGATATCTCTGGTCATTATAACAAAGTGGTTACTGCTATAGTGTGTTTAAATAAAATGTGTGTGTGTGTACATGTATATCATTCTACGAGCGCATTAGACAAACATTATACTTAATCACGCACCAGATCAGTGCTGATGACGAATGCATTAAACTGTATTTAGATATGTTTTACACCTGGTCTTATTGTACTTAATGGCATTCACTGGTACATTAAAGATTGTGATATGTACTTTCCTGTCAATGGGGGAAATGCATATAAATGATACCTTGTCGCTGTTTTGTTGGAGCAGCCACTATGCCGGTAACAATTTTCCATTTGCATTCTACAGATCGAAATACCTCACAGAGAGGACATATAATAACTATGGTTTAAACAACTTCCAGATCAGGTTGCCGGGGTCTGGATTGAAAATTAACGTTGCGGAAAGATACTGGCTTAAGATGTGATAATAATCCAGCTCAGATTTCAAGATATCACTTGCCGGATTCGTTTCGAGTTGTGCTGTGTCATAGCCAGCTTTGTTTTGTAGATCTACATAGTCACGATCACGGGACACACACACCTTCCCACCTGCATTATATTGAATTCTTAGGGGAACAACAATAACAATTAAAAATTGATACACCAAACGCCTAGAGTTTGAGGATTTAAAAAAACATGGAACATGGAATAGGTGATTTTAACAATTCACTAGCCATATATATATATATATATATATATATATATATATATATATATATATATATATATATATATATATATATATATTAGGGTAGCCAGGATTGTTTATTGGGGGGTGGAGTGGAGATAGAGGGCACTGCTTTTACACATTTTATGGGGTGACATGCATTATAAAAGTTGGCATTGTGAAAAAAGAGGTCCTCTTGTGCCCAATCCATGGCTACCCGGATACGCCAGTGCATATATGTGCAATTTAAAGTATATCAATCAATAGATTTTGGTTTCAACACAGGTACCTTTAGTAGTATTACTTGCATAGACGGTAGAATTGTGGTAATTATTTGCTAATGTCATATTATTTTAGTAAGTTTTTATCACATATAACTTCTAAACATTGTTTTAGTAACATCTGACCCATGTTGCATGCAAACATCTTACACACGATGAAATGTTTGTGCATTTTTGTAAAACCTACGAAAATGCGCATTCTGCTAGGAATCATTACACGTTGATTGTAATTATATTTGTCATTTTATTCTCTCTAAATTGCTGTTTAAATCATTAAGTTGAAGAACATAATTTTGTTTTAGAACATGTCAAAACGTAGACACTTTAGAACGATTGAAAACTTTTAAAGAAAAATGCCGAATATAGTTACTGTATTCATTTTGTTTCGTTAAATTACTGTGTATTAAAAATCGTTAAACGTATTAACTTATCTTAACGGTTGATTATTAATTCAGTCAGTAGCTCAACACTACAGGTGGTGCAATTTACTGTGATAGCTTACATTTCGTGTTTAATTAGAGTAATAAATATATCTGTTATAACTGGTATGATAGCTTACATTTCATGTAATAATTAGTATAACAAATATTTCTGTTATAACTGGTTTTAAGGCTTTGCTTTGTTTGACAAATTGTTTTTCTAAAGTTGTTAAGAGCTTCTAACAACCTGCTACAATACCAGGGAGCACAATTTACCATCTCGGTGTAGGATAAGGTTACTGTGCACACAGCTGGAAACACCCATGACCCTTTCCAGTGTCTGCCATCCAAAGATAATTTGTTATTGTTTACAATTACTTCCTGCCACCAGTACATTTTCAAAGTATTAACAACACAGACCCAATTAGGTGTCTCAGAGCTGCTGCGAAATTAAACGTTTACTGTATGCCACGTGGACTCACTGCAAGATAACATTATTCTTGACTTAGATTCGCACAATTTGTCACATATGCTGGACTGTAAGAAAAACTGTTTATAAAATAGCTTGCTCTGGCATGCTGGTTGGAGCTGTTTGTGTTCGAGTTCCAGGAGCCAGAATAAATTAAATAGTTCTTCATCTAATTACATCATGGTTTATTATTATTAGCAGACAAAACGTTTAAGGTTTATACTAAAACAAATAACTGCTAGCATCTAAAAGCAAAATATTTAGCAAAAGTTAAGTTTCCGATTTTTAAGTGCATTCCAAAGTTTTCAGTGCAGTTTTCTCAGATTGAAGTGGAAAGGAGATAAGTGGTTCTGGCACTAACCCCTCGATATATATATATATATATATATATATATATATATATATATATATATATATATATATATATCATGGTAGCAAACCGTTCTGTATGTTCTGTATCTCCTTCAGGTGACATTAATGAATGTAAAAACACCACAGACCGAATCAGAAAGGCACTAAGCCCCAGCAATATGGTGTACAGCATGTGCGTCTCCTACATGTGCTTGATAAAAAACGACAAAAAGGACGAGCAGAGGAAACGCTTCAAGGACAGTTGTCTGCAGGTTATCTGTGCCCTGAAGAACAGCAATGGCGGCTCCCTGGTGATACACACTCACGGCAAGCCTGAAGAGGCCTGGTCTGTGGACGGATTCGACGAGATTGTCAAGGACCACTGTAGCATGATGGTCGAGGATGACACGCTGTACACGAAGAACTACAAACGGAAATGGTTTGAGCAGACAGGCTCCATGGATCGTATCGAATACCTGGTCATGCCTGTTGAACCTTCCTCCTTCATCTCGACCTTCGACTTCAAAACAAAAGTTACGCTAGACGGATCCATCGTTCGACCCAAGGCCAGGGAGATTGCAACGTATTTGAACAATGTGGAGCGAAATACTGAGCCGCAAGAGTCAGAAAGGTCAGAACGGGAAGAGGAATTTAAAGAAGGAAAAGCTACCAAGATATACGAGTCAAGAAACGTCCAGATTAAACGACTACCATCTGACACCACACAACCAGGTTTTGACAACGTCGCAAACAAAGTAGCCAAATGTTTTGTTGATCTAAAACTACCTCAGTATCTTACAACATTCTCCAAACTTCCAGAAGGTGGGTCCTTCTACTATGGGATTGAGGAACATAAGTCACAACAGCCGCCTGAAACTAAGACTGGAGTTAATATTACCCGAGGTATTTCTCTTACCAAACAAGAAACAGAAGACGTAGAAAAGAGGCTATGGAAAATCATTGCTGAAAGAACCCTCTGGTACGAGAAGGATGGCAATGATAAATACAAGAAACTTGACGACTACAGCGTCCAGAAATATATTGACATTGAATTCCACACTACAGAGGAAGGTGAAGGTCAAGGTAAACGTAAATACGTCATAGAGGTGTGGGTGAAGAGCATGTTCAACGGAATCGTGTTCTATACCGACGACTCGTATCCTAATCAATTGAATCGTCCCATGCCGCTCTCGTTTAGGTTTTCTGATGAGAAGAAATAAGAAATTGTAGACACAATCGAATGGTTCAATCTGATTGAAAAGGCAGCAACTCCACTGGAACGTTAATGCAACGAGTTGAGTGCTATAAATTAAATAGATTATTGGTAATAAATAGCATATTGCATTCGCTATCATTTCTATACTGTTTATATCCCTGATTGTCAATCATTAAAACTCGTGACAAATAAAAGTTATTTCACTAGAGACATAAACATGACACAAAATGGAAATTCGTTTAATATCCTATTATTACAAATGCGAGTGCACATTCAGACGTCCCTTTTATACATAGCAGCTGTAGAAAGGCATTTGGGGTGTCTGTTTGTTTATAGAAGCTGTAGCCAGGTTTGTGTTGTGGTTTTGTGTTTATAACAGCTGTACAAAGGTTTTGGGCGCGTCTATGTGTCTACACAAATTGCAGAATGTATTTTGGCGCGTCTGTTTGTTTGTAGATGTTGTAGAAAGGGTTTTGATGTGTCTATTTGTTCATAGAAGTCGTAGAAAGGTTTTTGCCGTGTCTATTGGTTCATAGAAGTCGTAGAAAGGTTTTTGTCATGTCTAGTTGTTTATAGAAGTCATAGAAAGGTTTTTGCCGTGTCTATTTGTTTATAGAAGTCGTAGAAAGGTTTCTGTCATGTCTATTTGTTTACAGAAGTCGTAGAAAGTTTTTTGTCGTGTCTATTTTTTTATAGAAGCTGTAGGAAAGACAAAGACTATGACATTATTAAACGTCTGTACCTCCGAGCCTATAATGTATTTTACTACAGCGGGTGGACTCCACTGTCTTGGTCAAACTTACACATCTCGTCATCATTTCCATTACATTGAACAAGAGTTAACAAACGTCCTGTTCCCAGTACTTCTAACTAACTGGGATTTCTTACTTGACATACATCTGAAGTTGTACTCAACGTAAAGCGAAGAATGCAGGCCTCTTATAATGGAACATTTCCGTAACCCATTTGTAGCTTTATACCGGAATAAGTCCAGGTAGCCCTGTATGTTCATGTAGACGGTGTCCTAAATTAAATGTTCGAATGAAAAACATAGGTTTGAGAAAATTAGGTTTGCGAACGAAACAATGGTTCTCGTAATTTGCAGAGGCCTAATTGAATGATGCATCATGGGAAGAAGTGTTTTGTTAATGCTATGACTATTGTGTGTATACTATATGCTACTATATATTGCCAACAAACTGCACCACAAGCCATTTGGAAAACAAATATATTTGTTTTGATTTAACAGTTGAGGCGGTTGACTTTTAGCATATTGTTTAAAAATATTTTAAAAGTTTTAAAGATATCCAGTCTGACTAGCTTGTTTGATATAGTGGTTGTGATAGACCTGTCAGTTATTCTTTGCATAGCGTAGCGTAGCAAATCCTTGCTTACACATATCTCTCCTCCTCTACTTAGGACCAAAGTATCGAGACAACTTTGGGTGCAAGGTACTGATATTGATTTTTCTGTATATGCTTGGTGTTCTATTTCAGTGACAAATGCTGGTAGAAAATGACAACTCACATTCTACTGCGGGGTGGTACCCCGTTGTGCCTAGTGTTTGTTGTCAAATTCTATACAGTTTGGTAATAAAACAACCCTTGATAGTAATCTTACACACAGCCACTATCATTTCGTGTTGAAGTAATCTTATGGCGTGGACAGTCACTCCAAATGTATAATTCTGTGTGGACACCGACAAAAGCTTCGACATTGCAGATATCGAGATAAGAATGCTTAGAAGTCAAACTATTTTCCATTACAGTTAAACTCCACTAAACCGGACAGTATCGGGACCAAGTAAAAAGCCCTGTTATAAGAGGTATCCGGTCTAGAGAGGTTCTCTTCTGTACAGATATTTAAAAATGGACCATGAAAACATTCGGTTTTGAGGGAATTCCTGTTTACAGAGGGTCCGGTTTCGAGAGGTTTCACTGTAGAAGAGAGTCTTCTTTTACAATCATTTTCCCACAGATATGAAAGCACATACCACAGTATTTGAAATACCAGTCGTGAGACGCTGGATGGGAGTGAAAAAACTATCAAAGCATGGGTCCACTTAGGTGATTCGATTCTACGACATAAACATATCAGGAGAGTGTTCAGCTAAGCTACATCCCACCCTTTATCATGGATCCCGTCCCACATAAATACCAATGTGTGTAATTCGAGAAATAGGCGCATGGTGTATTCGCTGTTAGAGATGAATATTCATTAAACTGTCAGCGTCTGGAACGATCTGTACGTGAGGGGTTAGAGAGCCTGTCTGCGTATAATCCCAGACAAAAAGAAAAGCAGACAACCCTGGAGATAAATCTCGTTGTAATTTCGTAACCTTATCCAGGAGAGGTGCAGGACATAGCCCAATGGTAAAGCGTTCACCTAATGCGCGGTCGGTCTAAGATCGATCCCCGTGAGTGGACCCATTGGGCTATTTCTCGTTCCAGCCAGTGTACCACGGCTGGTATATCAAATACCGTGCTATGTAAATGGGGTGGTGCATACAAAAGATCCCTTGCTACTAATTGAACAATGCAGCGGGTTTCCTCTCTAAGACATCAAAATAACCAAACGTTTGACATTTAATATATCAATGTGTTATAGTGGTGTCGTTAAACAAAACAAACTAACTTTTTTTATCCAAGAGTAGTCGACCCAGGTGTTTAGTCTCGCGCGCCGATTCAGTTACCACAGTGAAAGGTCGATAACACCAGGTGTTTAGTCTCGCGCGCCGATTCAGTTACCACAGTGAAGGGTCGATAACACCAGGTGTTTAGTCTCGCGCGCCGATTCAGTTACCACAGTGAAGGGTCGATAACACCAGGTGTTTAGTCTCGCACGCCGATTCAGTTACCACAGTGAAGGGTCGATAACTCCAGGTGTTTAGTCTCGCACGCCGATTCAGTTACCACAGTGAAGGGTCGATAACACCAGGTGTTTAGTCTCGCACGCCGATTCAGTTACCACAGTGAAGGGTCGATAACTCCAGGTGTTTAGTCTCGCACGCCGATTCAGTTACCACAGTGAAGGGTCGATAACACCAGGTGTTTAGTCTCGCACGCCGATTCAGTTACCACAGTGAAGGGTCGATAACTCCAGGTGTTTAGTCTCGCACGCCGATTCAGTTACCACAGTGAAGGGTCGATAACACCAGGTGTTTAGTCTCGCACGCCGATTCAGTTACCACAGTGAAGGGTCGATAACTCCAGGTGTTTAGTCTCGCACGCCGATTCAGTTACCACAGTGAAGGGTCGATAACACCAGGAGTTAACCCTCGTATTAAACCCGTAACCTCACACAAGGGTGGGGCGGGAGTAGCCCAGCGGCGAAGTATCCTCCTGATGCGCGGACGGTCGAAAATCTATCCTCGTCAGTGGGCCCATTGGGTTATTTTTCATTCCATCCAGTGCTGTCCTGTGAAATGGTGCATATAAAAGATCCCTTGGACTATATGTCAAAAATACCAAATGTTTGACATCCAATACCCGATGGTTAATAAATGAATATGCTCTGGTGGTGTCGTTAAACAACAACATAAAATTAAATGAACCCAATGGTAGTCGACCCAGGAGTTTACTATCAAAAACTGAAACAGTTATCACAATCAAGGGAAGATAAGCCAGGAGTTTACACTATTTTAATAATTCACCCTGTTCAAGAACATTGATTGGTTGTTCTGTACATGCACTCCAATACGTTATATCAGCATTATAGCAGGGGCGAAAATTATCAGTCGCCCTTTCGCCATGGCGACCTTTATTAGCTAAGGGCGACTAACAATTTTACAAAGATAGTCCGTTGGGTCTGGTGAATATGGTACCATTTTTTAAAAATGCGCTGATATTGAATCGAATGTGACAAAACACACTACGTCTGTGACAAAACACATCGCGTCTTTTTGACAATTGTTATTCAATGATATGATAAAAATTAATCATATTTAATTAATTTATATTATTCTGCGACAAAATATGACGTGAGCGCGCATGCGCATATAAAATAGCAATGGAATGTTCTAATAGTAGAGGAATTATTCCAAAGGTCAGATAATTTATTGTCTCTGTCGGTATTGTTTTCAGTTTAAGCAATTTTTTTTTTTTTTGGGGTGTTGTTGCACATATTTATTTTTCTTTCGATATTTAGTCTACTAGTGTAGTATTTACAATATCCAAATTAAACGCCCACGTGTTCGTGCACACACACACACACGCACGCACGCATTATTACATTTTACTGTTGCGGAAAATATTAATGTTGAGGCTATTGTCCGTGTGCATCAAGAGGGAACCGATGAATTGGCATGTAATTTATAATGAATAAAGACCAAATTCTGATACCGGTTTTAAAGCAATTGATGGAACATCCAAGGTAATCTGTACGACAATCTCGCTCTAGCCAGTGCACCGAGACTGGTACATCAAAGACCTTGGTGCTATCCTGTCTATGGGATGGTGCATATAAAAGATCCCTTGCTGCTAATCGAAAAGAGTAGCCTATAAGGTGGCGACATCGGGTTTCCTCTCTCAATATCTGGGTGGTCCAACGCCATATAGCCGTAAATGCAATGAGTGGAGTGCGTCGTTAAATAAAACATTTCCTTCCTTCCTGTACGACAAAAGCGTAATACATGTCCAAGGCACAGTGCAGAACGCGCATTTGGCAAAATAGTGGACGATTCCATGAATCTCGTATCTAGTGCCTCGTCTATAGGTGGACAGCCACTCCCGGGGAAATCATTTACTGGAGATTTAGTTTTAGTGCTATGAAATCTCGTAGGATTAATGTCAAAGGAAAACGGTGCGCAGTTAGAATGAAGGGAATTGGGCGTATTTTTCAGTGGTCCGCCGAAAATACATCGTGAATCAAGCGTATTTCAACCCTCTTGCATTGCCATAAAAAAGACTGCCACTACCAAACTATGAGTTTACAATTTGACATGTTTTAATATGAATTTTAACTTTATTAATTATGCAGTTGCATGCTAATTCATCGGTTCCCTTTTGATACAAACGGACTATATACGGTTCACACATGGCTCTTATTCAACAAAGAACGTTCTAGTTTTTATTTTGGCTGTGCAGTTAAATTCCAATGTGATAATTGGAGGGCTAGTTGAATTTGAGAAGGGCCAGTAACATTTCTCTTCAACTGGCCCTGCTGGCCACCATGGTTTGCATGTTAATTTTCAACCCTGTTATAGTCGATAAGTTCAACAAATAATAAACTAAAGAAAACAAATGAAAATACAAAACACACACACACACACACACACACACACACACACACACACACATATAGTAAGGAAAATGTTTATTTAACACACACTCAACACATTTTATTTATGGTTATATGACGTCGGACATGTGATTGAGGACCACACATATATTGAGGGAGGAAACCCTCTGTCGTCACTTCATGGGCTACTGTTTTCGATTAGCCGCAAGGGATCTTTCATATGCACCATCTCATAGACAGGATAACAGATACCACTGACTTTGATGTACCAGTTATAATGCACTGACTGGAGTGAGAAATAGCTCAGTGGGCCCACTGACGGGGATCAATCCTAAGCCGATCACGCATCAAGCGAACGCTTTACCACTGGGCTATGTCGAGAGAGAGAGAGAGAGAGAGAGAGAGAGAGAGAGAGAGAGAGAGAGAGAGAGAGAGAGAGAGAGAGAGAGTCACACACACACACACACCATAAAAACAAACAAAACACACAAACAAAAGCAACAACAAAATAAACAAAGATGGCGGCAAGCTTTCTGACTTCCGCTATCTTCTCTACAGATCCACGTCTGCTGTTACGTCTGCTATCTTTAACCTTTATATAATCGTCAAAATAAATCTGCAATTAACTAATCAGAAACACGAGTGTTTTCATTAGGACAATTTCGTGTTGTTTCTCTAGTTAGTTTCTCTAATAGTATTACATATACATATTTTATAGACACATAACATTATCTTTTTACAAGAAAAACAAGTACTTTAATTTCTAAACACTGTATTGACCCATGTTTAATATGTATGTTAGTTGTAATAACATTAAGTACAACAAATGCTAATGCTAATCGGAAATGCCACTGATTTTTATATGTTGTTTCAGGATAAAATCAGTTGATTTTAATTATGAGAAAATTTTACTTCCATTGTAAAGTTGATGGAGTTGATTAACTAAGAGAGATAATCAAGGCTGAACCAAACTGGAGAGAAACATCAGCAAGGCGGGATCCACAGACAGATCCGTGGCGGATGATACTCTCAGTTTGGCATCAGTGGCTGTGATGTGTTGATGTTTAGTATGGAGTGAACCAGTGACTTGGTGTTGATGTTCACCACGTGAAGGGTGGAGTTCTCTGTTAAGAAGTAACCCCAACGTGACGTTCAGACTCGTATTTAGTTTAAAGCTAGCTATGGGGATGTCACACAGACGCATTCCACGTGATACAGCCTTTAGACACATACTGTTGTGAGTGGTACAGCTGTTTACACCAACACACCACGCGTATTTGTTGTTTGCAATATGTGCCTCATCATCGCGATGCCCTTCTACACAGACACCAACTTGTGCTGCCACTTTACTTGTTTCAGATTTTTCCAACACTCTACAATCTACGTTCGTCTGCCAATACCAGTATCCGAGTCCTGATATAGGAATTCTGTCTGTAACTCCGCTAAACATCTGTAGACTGACAGGAGGATTAAATGGAGGTTTGGGTGAATACGTGTTTACAAGCAGACCGCTTGCTATAATTTCACAATGTTTCCTGTTTCTCCTCCAGTCATCAAATTCAATGTTCGGTACTGCAAAAAGAGAACATATTAAAGTAAATACATTTTAAAAAAGTCAAATTAGAAAAAAGACAGGAATTCTAAAATGATGTCATCACTCTGTATATTTTGTGAAAATCTAGTTTACAATTTATTACCCATATTACATTGCTGCAAAACACTAAACATTTAGCCCTTCATGTAATACACATGTTCACCATCGTATACTATACAATATTAATCAAATGTTTTTTTGTTTGTTTCTGTTTGTTTTGTTGTTTTTTGGGTGGTGTTTAGTAGTTTGTTTTTTACTACTATTATCATTTTGTTGAACAAGTTGTCGGCGAATATTCAACAGTTTTAAAATTAACATAAAATCACTTTTCATACTGTAGGGCCAGTGAATTTTGATTGTGAAAACAATAGCTTGATGTTATACTTCTCTAATTAGTCAGTTAATTCATTAATTATTTCTGACAATGAAGCAAATCGCTGGGTAAAGCCCTTAACGTTATGTAATGAACAGTCGAATTTACATGTATCCGTTCGTGAGAGGCGTGAAGGCTTATACCGCAATTTACATATATACACGACTTCGTGTTTGGATATAAAGATGACCTAAATAGGTGCCAACTTACGAACATAACGGAGGAATAAAACTGCAATTTCAACATTTAGTTGCAGGAATATTTTATCCTACTATGTAATATGCGTTTATCTATAAACTGTTCTCTAGAGCTATCTTGCTATGGAATCGTCTACACAATTTATGTTTTGTAATGAAATTCACCTAAAAGATATTATTGATTAAATGCGTGCATTTTCTTTACTCAACCAACATATTATGTATGAAACAATCGAATTACGACGCACCTACCAAGGTAAGTTCTGTATCGAGACACACTCGTATCACTACACCCAGAAATAAAACGTCTCGAAAATTATACCAAATATATTCTCTTTCCTTTTGTTTTCTTTTTCTCCCTTATAAATATAACGGCGTGGTCTTTTGCATGTAACGTTTGTAGCGGGTGTCCGAAAAGAGAGGGTCGAAGGAAGGATATATATATATATATATATATATATATATATATATATATATATATATATTATTTAACGACGAACTTAACACGTCTTAATTACGGTCAAAATTATGTGCCCTGATAAAAAAAAAATTCTTGTAAGTATTAATTAATAGCCTATAATGTTCTACTGACATTTTCAAAAGGACCCCTCCTGTTTAGAGTAATATGAAACTTGTCCATATTAAGTACATACTTTTGTGTCCCGAGTCTGATTTCAGGCCATATCAGAGACCAAATGCGGGACTGACATACCCGAACCTTTCGTGGAATATGGGCATGTTAACAGAGGTCTCCTCCTCTACTACCGCAAAGGGGTCAGTATTCTACGTATAAAAGTGACCGGAAGTCGGTATAAGGGGTTCGGGTCAGAATAACACGATAGCCCGGCACCGTAAGTAACGTGTCGATGGAATGGGAAAAACACAATTAAACTGAATACATTTAATCGTTTTGTTTACCTCAACCACACAACGTTCACGTTGATGTCACGTATAAAACTGATAATTAATATTAAGCTGTCTATCATAGACAAATAAACAAATACACATTATAACATAACAAGCAGGAAGAACGGTATTGTCACTTTAATAACGACCCGTAGGCAAATTTCAGACAGCCGCTCCAGATAGCTGAGGTGTGTGCCCAGGACAATCGTAATTGAATATTACCATACTACACACGAATGAATGAATATTTCAAAATCTGGTTTCCATAAAATATGTGACAAACGCAGACTGACGTAGACGCGCTGTGACAGATGTGCAAAGATGAACAAGTTTCAAATTCTCCGATCTGTCGCCCATTAGACGCAGAACGTCTGCGTCTGTGCTCCCAACAAATTTGTCTTTGGTCTGCCTCAGGCTGGTCGGTCGACGATGTATTACAAGTTTTAACTACTGCTCTACCGGCATCGGTGTGTAGTGTTCTGCCTCAGTCTGGTCGGTCGGCGATGTATTACAAGTTGTAACTACTGCTCTACCGGCATCGGTGTGTAGTGTTCTGCCTCAGTCTGGTCGGTCGGCGATGTATTACAAGTTTTAACTACTGCTCTACCGGCATCGGTGTGTAGTGTTCTGCCTCAGTCTGGTCGGTCGGCGATGTATTACAAGTTGTAACTACTGCTCTACCGGCATCGGTGTGTAGTGTTCTGCCTCAGTCTGGTCGGTCGGCGATGTATTACAAGTTTTAACTACTGCTCTACCGGCATCGGTGTGTAGTGTTCTGCCTCAGTCTGGTCGGTCGGCGATGTATTACAAGTTTTAACTACTGCTCTACCGGCATCGGTGTGTTGTGTTCTGCCTCAGTCTGGTCGGTCGACGATGTATTACAAGTTTTAACTACTGCTCTACCGGCATCGGTGTGTAGTGTTCTGCCTCAGTCTGGTCGGTCGGCGATGTATTACAAGTTTTAACTAATGCTCTACCGGCATTGGTGGTGTAGTGGTTAAGCCACCGGACACTGATAGGGACTTGGTTCGAGTCCCGGTACATGCTCCCACCCAGAGTGAATTTTAACGAATCAGTGGGTAGGTTTAAGGCGACTACACCGACTTCTTTCCACCTAACAACTGACCAATAACCACTGTCCTAGACAGTCCAGGTAAGTGAGATGTGTGCCAGAACAGCGTGCTTGAACATTAGTTCAATATAAGCAGGATAAATAAGTATTAGCAATCTCCCACTGTTTGGTGTCCAACATTTGATGATCGTGACACTTTGTCTACAATCAGCGAGAAAACCAGCTGCTGTAGAATAATTCAAAATCACGTTATTGAACCATCAGGGATTAACTTAATTATCATTATTGCACCATCAGGGATTAACATAATTATCATTATTGCACCATCAGGGATTAACATAATTATCATTATTGCACCATCAGGGATTAACATAATTATAGAACTGATCACAATATACAGCTTACCCGAACCTTTCGTGGGATATGGGCACGTTAACAGAGTTCTCTCCCTCTATTACCGCAAAGGGGTCAGTATTCTACGTATAAAAGTGACCGGAAGTCGGTATAAGTGGTTGGGGTCAGAATAACACGATAGCCCGGCACCGTAAGTAACGTGTCGGTGGAATGGGAAAAACACAATTAAACTGAACACATTTAATCGTTTTGTTTACCTCAACCACACAACGTTCACGATGATGTCACATATAAAACTGATAATTAATATTGAGCTGTCTATCACAGACAAATAAACAAACACACATTATAACATAACAAGCACGAAGAACGACCCGTAGGCATATTTCACAGACAGCCAGTCCAGATAGCTGAGGTGTGTGTCCAGGACAATCGTAATTAAATATTACCATACTACACACGAATGACAGATGTGCAAAGATGAACAAGCTTCAAACCCCCTGATCTGTCGCCCATTGGAACCAGAACGTCTGCATCTGTGCTCCCAACAAATTTGTCTTTGGTCTGCCTCAGTCTGGCCTAAACGACCCCCCCCCCACACACACACACACACGCACACAGAATCTTGGCTACGGGACTGTATTACAAGTTTTAACTTCTGCTCTACCGCCATCGGTGGTGTAGTGGTTAAGCCACCGGACACTGATAGGGACTTGGTTCGAGTCCCGGTACATGCTCCCACCCAGAGTGAATTTTAACGAATCAGTGGGTAGGTGTAAGGCCACTACACCGACTTCTTTCCACCTAACAACTGACCAATAACCACTGTCCTAGACAGTCCAGGTAAGTGATATGTGTGCCATGAACAGCGTGCTTGAACATTAGTTGAATATAAGCAGGATAAATAAGTATAAGCAATCTCCCACTGTTTGGTGTCCAACATTTGATGATCGTGATACTTTGTCTACAATCAGCGAGAAAACCAGCTGCTGTAGAGTAATTCAAAATCACGCTATTGCACCATCAGGGATTAACATACGTATAGAACTGATCACAATATACAGCTTAGCCACTAACTGTAAAGCAACACAACTTGTATGATTTCACTTAGCCTTCTTTTTACTCCAAAAATCATTCTAAAAAAAGCAATCATTACAAAAAACCGAATTACCATGAAGTATATACTAAATTGTGTTATGTTTTTATGGTTATGGCTATCT
>NC_054705.1:6516391-6557392 GCF_016097555.1 Gigantopelta aegis
TGTGCTAAGCTAAACTGCCCTCTACTTCTAGTCACATTCATAAAGCTATTCAAGTTGTGTGCTAAGCTAAACTGCCCTCTACCTCTAGTCACATTCACAAAGCTATTCAAGTTGTGTGCTAAGCTAAACTGACCTCTACCTCTAGTCACACTCACAAAGCTATTCAAGTTGTGTGCTAAGCTAAACTGCCCTCTACCTCTAGTCACATTCACAAAGCTATTCAAGTTGTGTGCTAAGCTAAACTGCCCTAAACTACCTCTGCCTCTAGTCACATTCATAAAGCTATTCAAGTTGCTAAGCTAAACTACCCTCTACCTGTAGTCACACTCACAAAGCTATTCAAGTTGTGTGCTAAGCTAAACTGCCCTCTACCTCTAGTCACACTCATAAAGCTATTCAAGCTGTGTGCTAAGCTAAACTGCCCTCTACCTCTAGTCACACTCACAAAGCTATTCAAGTTGTGTGCTAAGCTAAACTGCCCTCTACCTCTAGTCACACTCATAAAGCTATTCAAGTTGTGTGCTAAGCTAAACTGCCCTCTACCTCTAGTCACACTCACAAAGCTATTCAAGTTGTGTGATACGCTAAACTGACCTCTACCTCTAGTCACACTCACAAAGCTATTCAAGTTGTGTGCTAAGCTAAACTGACCTCTACCTCTAGTCACACTCACAAAGCTATTCAAGTTGTGTGCTAAGCAAGTTGTGTTCTAAGCAAGTTGTGTTCTAAGCTAAACTGACCTCTGCCTCTAGTCACATTCATAAAGCTATTCAAGTTGCTAAGCTAAACTACCCTCTACCTGTAGTCACACTCACAAAGCTATTCAAGTTGTGTGTTGAGCTAAACTGCCCTCTACCTTTAGTCACACTCATAAAGCTATTCAAGCTGTGTGCTAAGCTAAACTACCCTCTACCTGTAGTCACACTCACAAAGCTATTCAAGTTGTGTGTTGAGCTAAACTGCCCTCTACCTTTAGTCACACTCATAAAGCTATTCAAGCTGTGTGCTAAGCTAAACTGACCTCTACCTCTAGTCACACTCATAAAGCTATTCAAGTTCCGTGCCAAGCTAAACTGACCTCTACCTCTAGTCACATTCACAAAGCTATTCAAGTTGTGTGCTAAGCTAAACTGACCTCTACCTCCAGTCACGTTCATAAAGCTATTCAAGTTGTGTGCTAAGTTTTGAGTTGAGTACTTATACATCAACAGGAAGGTATATGTTTGTTACAGAGAGGCAGGAGACTATAGATTGTGTTAGGTTTCCTCAAACAATACATGTTTGAATACATACATGCATACATACATACATACATACATACATACATACATACATACATACATACATACACGCATACACACATACATACATACATACCAGTGCCAGGTTTGCCGACTGTTTAATGCACACGCACACACAAACGCACATCTACACATACCTACACCTACACAATCACGTACACACATACACACCCATCTACACCCTGCCATACCCACACACACACTTACACGCACAAACACGCACACCTACACACACCTACACACACACACACACACACACACACACACACACACCTACACACACACTAACACGCACACCTACACAGACAACTACACCTACACACACCTATACACATACAGCCACCTACACACATATTTGCACACACACCTACACACACACATACCTACATACTCAGATACATACACTCACCTATACACACACACACACTGAGGGTATATTGGACAATTCAGTATGCAGGTGGATTATCGATGTTTGTTTCTTTGTTTGTTTTGGGATATATATATATATATATACCCCCCACTATATATATATATATATATATATATATATATATACCCCCCACAACAAACAAATATATATATTGGGAATTGGGAAATTGTTTAGCGTGCACATTCAGAGGAAGCTGTTGTAGCGCACGCCTGTCCTGGGCACAAGTACCGGCCTCAGCCGGTTCCTCCGTCCAGGAAAGGGTTGGCGTGGGTGCACGGGAGCACCAGCAGTCCAACCGTAGTTGGTAACAGGCGGGGGGTGGTATGGTGCTATGTAATTTCGAATGTCCCGTAGGATTAAGCCAAAGGGAAATTAGTGCGCATTTTGATGATGGAAGTTTGGCGCAATTTTGATGGTCGTTCTAAAAAATAAAAGGTAGGGAGCTACGTATAGGTTTGGATTTTAGAAGGCCGAGAGTAGCTCGTGGTTAAGACCTGCGGATGATAAGATGTCTACCTAGGTTGCCCATAGGGCCCTTAGTAAGAGTCTGATCTCTTCTGAGCGTGACATGACAACCCATAATTTAATAGTATTTGACCTATGGGTCTGAAGGTGTCATTGAAGGCATCAAATATTCATGTAGTAAAGTTACAGTACCCACTCTCTTTAAATACTTTTATATTCAATAGGACTATCGTTTTAAGAAACGAAATAAAACAATTTAGCACCAGATATATATCTAATTTTTAGTTTTGAGAACAAAAGTGCTTGAACAAATTAATTGGCTTGAATATGTTGAGTATGCATCATTCCTGTACACTACAAAAGTAGGATTAATATATTTTATGTTAATTAGTGGTATTAATAGTTGAAGTATTGTGGTAAATAGATAAACCGTACACAACAGTTGCATTTACAAAGCACCATTAGTAAAAATGGAAAATGTTGGGGTTTTTTTGTTTTTTAAATAAAAAGGTTTCCGTTAATGGACTATACTTTCTGTCTTGCAAATGTTTAGCTTGCTTCATTGCCGAACGGAACAACCGAAATAGAAATATCAGTTTGTTCTGTTAATTAAAAATATGAATGGTCGTAGAATGGTGATAAATGAAAGTGAGGTACTACTTTCTACACAGCTGTTCCTTTAATAAGGGGGATAATTAACTAGGAAACACGAACAAACCTAAACCATCATAACTTCACTACAGCGTTCTGACGGTCTTCACGAGAAGTTTGAGGAGATTTTAAAAAGTAGATTTTAAAAAATGGAACTGTACTATCCAGTAAAATAATTCGTCACAGTTACAACCGTAAATATCACGAATATCTATCACCATATAAAGTATTATTTTCAAGTTACTATGTATAAGACTTTCAGTTTGTATTTAAAATATGAACTCAACTGGTTGGACTTCATTGGTAAAGCGTTTTCGTTAAATCTAGAGGGCTTCTAAGAACATTTTGAACAATGGATGTAATTGCATATGTTCTACAAATATAATTCATCAACAAAAAGGTTAAATTGGTAAATGCCAATAATATATTTGCTATATACCTCTGGCTCCGCCACGTGTAACACACTTTGGATAAAAAATGTACCACATCATTACAGGGTCATTGTGTCGGACTCTGCCCTCCACATGAGTTCCGTCTGATTCAAAGTCGCCCCCCCCCCTCCCTCCCGCCTCCCGATACTACACGCTGAGATGCCTGTTTTTTTGTTGTTTAGATTATCCATTTTCATCGAACCAGCTGCAGAAAGAATGTACTTCATCATTACAGGGTCATTGTATCTGCAGTTTACTTCACGGGCTCGGTAAGATAAATGTTATTAACGAAAACAAAAGCGTGATTTTAAAAATCCTTCACAAACAGCAAAATAACGCCATAATAGAGCTATAAAGGAGTCAGTATTCCAAAACATTTCTGTTGGAAGAGCCCCATATCCACCATTACGGGCTGTGCGACTTCGGCGCCCGCATTGTCGAACTCTGCCCTGCACATGAGTTCCGTCTGTTGGAAGAGCCCCATATCCACCAGTACGGGCTGTGCGACTTCGGCGCCCGCATTGTCGGACTCTGCCCTCCACATTAGCTCCGTCTGATACAAAGTCGCCACCCCCACCCCACCCCGCCCCCACCCCCCACCCCACCTGTCACCTCTAAACATTAAACGCTGCGATACTAGGTCCTGTCAGGTTTGTTGTTAAAATTACCAGCATGACTTTCATGTCAGGTATTTAAATTTAACCAGATTAACTTGGCAGAAAGGTATGTTTTAAAGTGACAGTCCTCCTAGTCGGAGTTGTAAACCATATATTATCGTGATCATTAAAACATACCAGATTGACTTGGTACTGTAAGGTATGTAAACATTAAAACATAGCAGCGATACTGTCAGGTATGTAAACATTACTCTAACCAGCGATTTAACCAGGTGCTGAAAGGTATGTAAAGTGACAAACCTCCTATAGACTTGGTTGGAAGGTATATCAAACATTAAAACATACCAGTGATTACTTGGTCTGCAGGTATTCAAACACCAGCGATTGAGTGGTCATGGCAGGTATTCAAACATTAAAACACTGTACTCTAACTTCTTTTGGATTTGGTTCTGTCAGGTATGCAAAGATTAAACGATACCAGTGATTGATTTGGTTCTATAGGTATGTAAATATTGGTACCAGCGATTGACTTGGTTCTGTCAGGATCACATTAAAACATACCAGCGATTGACTTCAGGTCCGTGGAAAAAGTCGGTTCTGCTGCACATTAAAACATACCCGCGATTGACTTGGTTCTGTCATGTATGTAAACATTAAACATACCAGCGATTGACTTGGTCTGTCAGGTATGTAAACAGTAAAAACATAGCAGAGATTGACTTGGTTCTGTCAGGTATGTAAACATTAAAATACATACCAGCGATTGACTTGGTCTGTCAGGTATGTAAACATTAAAACATACCAGCGATTGACTTGGTCCTGTCAGGTATGTAAACATTAAAACATACCAGCGATTGACTTGGTTCTGTCAGGTATGTAAACATTAAAACATACCAGCGATTGACTTGGTTCTGTCAGGTATTCAAACATTAAAACATACCAGTGATTGACTTGGTCTGTCAGGTATGTAAACATTAAAACATACCAGCGATTGACTTGGTTCTGTCAGGTATGTAAACATTAAAACATACCAGCGATTGACTTGGTCCTGTCAGGTATGTAAACATTAAAACATACCAGCGATTGACTTGGTCCTGTCAGGTATGTAAACATTAAAACATACCAGCGATTGACTTGGTCCTGTCAGGTATGTAAACAGTAAAAACATACCAGCGATTGACTTGGTCCTGTCAGGTATGTAAACATTAAAACATACCAGCGATTGACTTGGTCCTGTCAGGTATGTAAACATTAAAACATACCAGCGATTGACTTGGTCCTGTCAGGTATGTAAACATTAAAACATACCAGCGATTGACTTGGTCTGTCAGGTATGTAAACATTAAAACATACCAGCGATTGACTTGGTTCTGTCAGGTATGTAAACATTAAAACATACCAGCGATTGACTTGGTTCTGTCAGGTATGTAAACATTAAAACATACCAGCGATTGACTTGGTTCTGTCAGGTATGTAAACATTAAAACATACCAGCGATTGACTTGGTTCTGTCAGGTATGTAAACATTAAAACATACCAGCGATTGACTTGGTCCTGTCAGGTATGTAAACATTAAAACATACCAGCGATTGACTTGGTTCTGTCAGGTATGTAAACATTAAAACATACCAGCGATTGACTTGGTTCTGTCAGGTATGTAAACATTAAAACATACCAGCGATTGACTTGGTTCTGTCAGGTATGTAAACATTAAAACATACCAGCGATTGACTTGGTCCTGTCAGGTATGTAAACATTAAAACATACCAGCGATTGACTTGGTTCTGTCAGGTATGTAAACATTAAAACATACAGCAGCGATTGACTTGGTCTGTCAGGTATGTAAAACATTAAAACATAACGTCACGACTTCGTGGATTGACTTGGAATTTGAGGAGAAGTCGACATTGTGAAGCGTTGAGGTATGTCAAAAAACATTAAAACATACCAGCGATTGACTTGGATTCAAACTTACTGTCAGGTACAGCCCCCTCCCCCCTAATTTTTTTCTATAATAAATTAAAAAAAACTTTTTTTTTTTTTAAAACACACAAAAAACCAACAACCCCAAACCAAAACAAACCCAAACAAACAAACAAAAGCCTAGTAAATATTGTTTGGTTGTGTTCACCTGTAACACTATGTACACTACATATCGGAAACGTTACCAGTACTGACGATATCCAAACATAACTTGTCAGTACAAAGACAATGCGTAATAATTATAATAGTTTAATATATACAACTACAGATTATGCATTTATAAAGAGAGTCACACATGTTTTATAACATATGATTAATATACACAACTACAAATTATGTAATACTATAAACAACACAAGTTGTATACGACTATGTATGACAAACATTCACACTACTGATAATATCTTAGTTATGGAATGATAGTCGATACAAAAGATGTCCTAGTATGTATCCAAAGTTAAAGTAAATTTTGAACATCGATTTATTAATCATCGGCTTTTGGATGTCAAATAGTTTTCCATTACCCACCTACACAATGACCTGTCTCTACTATAAAATGCACGATTCAATAGCATTTCTTCCCTAACCAGTCCCACTATTAGAAGAAAGTGATCCTTTACATGCATGTTCCCACAGGTATGACAGCACATACCACACACTTTGATATACCAGTCGTGAGGCGCTGGTTGGTAGTGGGAAAACGATCAAAGAATGGGTCCACGACTGCTAAGCTAGATCCCACTCTTTATTACGGATCCCGACCCACATAAATACCAATGTGTGCAAGTCGAGAAATAGGCGCATGGTGTATTTACGGTTAGATATGAATATTCATTAAACTGTCAGCGGCTAGAGCGATCTGTACGTGAGGGGTTAGAGAGCCTGTCTGCGTATAATCCCAGACAAAAAGAAGAGCAGACAACCCTGGAGGTAAGTCTCGTAGTAATTCCGTAACCTCAGTCAAGAGTAGTCGACCCAGGTGTTTAATCTGGCGCACCGATTCAGTTACCACATCTCCCCCTTACCCTCTCCACACTTAAGTCCTCAAAAGGACCTCCCCCCTAAATAATCTGAAATATTAATAAAATAATAATTAATTAATTTTGGTATAATATTTCTATGGCCAAGGCCAACCTTTTCTGCCTAATCTTCATGGGCAATTAAAAATATAATAAAAAGTAAAATGAATTATTTTAAAAATTAATTTAGATAGCCCGTCTAAAATTAGCGTTAAAATTTATAAAGGGATATATTATATTTTTATTATGTTTATTATTGTTTAGACTACGCCATCCAAATTATACTTTCCCCTACTTGTCAAAATTATCCCCATAAATTACGTTCTGTCCGACGCCCGGCCCCGGCCATTCCAGAGACGGGGCATGGGATGGACGTGCCTGAACCTCTTTTGGATATAGGCACGTTAATAAAGTTAAAGAAAGACAGTTACCACAGTCAAGGTCAGATAACACCAGGAAATAACCCTCGTACTAACTCCGTAACCTCACTCAAGGGTGGGGCGGGACGTAGCCCAGTGGTAAAGTACCCGCCTGATGTTACCACAGTGAAGGTTAGATAACACCAGGAAATAATCCTCGTACTAACTCCGTAACCTCACTCAAGGGTGGGGCGGGACGTAGCCCAGTGGTAAAGTGCCCGCCTGATGTTACCACAGTCAAGGTTAGATAACACCAGGAAATAACCCTCGTACTAACTCCGTAACCTCACTCAAGGGTGGGGCGGGACGTAGTCCAGTGATAAAGTACCCGCTTGATACGTGGACGGTCTAAGATCGATCCTCGTCAGTGAGCCCATTAGGCTATTTCTCATTCCATCCAGGGCACCACGACTGGTATATCAAAGGCCTTGTTATGTGCTATCCAGTCTGTGAGATGGTGCACATAAAAGGTCCCTTGGACTATGTGTCAACATGACCAAATGTTTGACAACCAATACCCAATGATTAATAAATCCATGTGCTCTAGTGGTGTCGTTAAACAACAACAAATAAATTAATTTAATCCAAGGGTAGTCGACGCAGGAGTTTACTCTCTGGCACTGAAAGAGTTATCACAACCAAGAGCAGATAATCCAGGTGCTTATGCTATTTACTAATTCACCCTGTTCAAGAACAACGAATGGTCGTTCAATACATGCACTCCAATACGTTATATCAGCATTATAGTAGAACATTGAATGGTCGTTCTAAGCATACACTCCAATACGTTATATCAGCGCTATAGTAGAACACTGAATGGTCGTTCTATGCATACACTCCAATACGTTATATCAGCACTATAGTAGAACACTGAATGGTCGTTCTATACATGCACTCCAATACGTTATATCAGCACTATAGTAGAACACTGAATGGTCGTTCTATACATGCACTCCAATACGTTATATCAGCACTATAGTAGAACACTGAATGGTCGTTCTATACGTGCACTCCAATACGTTATATCAGCACTATAGTAGAACACTGAATGGTCGTTCTATACGTGCACTCCAATACGTTATATCAGCACTATAGTAGAACACTGAATGGTCGTTCTATACGTGCACTCCAATACGTTATATCAGCACTATAGTAGAACACTGAATGGTCGTTCTATACGTGCACTCCAATACGTCATATCAGCACTATAGTAGAACACTGAATGGTCGTTCTATACGTGCACTCCAATACGTCATATCAGCTCTATAGTAGAACACTGAATGGTCGTTCTATGCGTGCACTCCAATACGTCATATCAGCTCTATAGTAGAACACTGAATGGTCGTTCTATGCGTGCACTCCAATACGTCATATCAGCTCTATAGTAGAACACTGAATGGTCGTTCTATGCATACACTCCAATACGTCATATCAGCACTATAGTAGAACACTGAATGGTCGTTCTATACATGCACACTATAGTAGAACACTGAATGGGCGGTCTATACATGCACTCCAATACGTTACATCAGCTCTATAGTAGAACAATGAATGGTCGTTCTATACATGCACTCCAATACGTTATATCAGCACTATAGTAGAACACTGAATGGGCGTTCTATACATGCACTCCAATACGTTATATCAGCACTATAGTAGAACACTGAATGGGCGTTCTATACATGCACTCCAATACGTTATATCAGCTCTATAGTAGAACAATGAATGGTCGTTCTATACATGCACTCCAATACGTTATATCAGCACTATAGTAGAACACTGAATGGTCGTTCTATACATGCACTCCAATACGTGATATCAGCGCTATACTAGAACAATGAATGGTCGTTCTATACATGCACTCCAATACGTTATATCAGCATTATAGTAGAACACTGAATGGTCGTTCTATACATGCACTCCAATACGTGATATCAGCGCTATACTAGAACACTGAATGGTCGTTCTATACATGCACTCCAATACGTTATATCAGCACTATAGTAGAACACTGAATGGTCGTTCTATACATGCACTCCAATACGTTATATCAGCACTATAGTAGAACACTGAATGGTCGTTCTATACATGCACTCCAATACGTGATATCAGCACTATAGTTGAACACTGAATGGTCGTTCTATACATGCACTCCAATACGTGATATCAGCACTATAGTTGAACACTGAATGGTCGTTCTATACATGCACTCCAATACGTTATATCAGCACTATAGTAGAACACTGAATGGTTATTCTATACATACACTCCAATACGTTATATCAGCACTATAGTAGAACAATGAATGGTCGTTCTATACATGTACTCCAATACGTTATATTAGCACTATAGTAGAACACTAAATGGTCGTTCTATACATACACTCCAATACGTGATATCAGCACTATAGTAGAACACTGAATGGTCGTTCTATACATACACTCTAATACGTTATATTAGCACTATAGTAGAACACTGAATGGTCGTTCTATACATGTACTCCAATACGTTATATTAGCACTATAGTAGAACACTGAATGGTCGTTCTATACATACACTCCAATACGTGATATCAGCACTATAGTAGAACACTGAATGGTCGTTCTATACATGCACTCCAATACGTTATATCAGCACTATAGTAGTCGATACGTTCACCATCAGAATCTTTACATCATCAACTTTCACATCACACATCTTTGTTTGACACCCAGTAGCCGATGTGAATGTTTGTGCTGGGGAATCATTAAACATTCACTCATTCATTATTTACCATCATCACCGTCGTCATCATCATCATAATCATCATCATCATCATCATCATCACCATCATTACCATCATCAACAAGATCATCACCATCATAATCATCGTTATTATTAACTGTTACATCAAAGAGAAGAACAAAAAAATATAAAACAAAGATAATTCAGACGAATGAATGTTTAGCAATCCCATCATGGGACAACGTACGGACAACCTCGCCTACCTTATCACCAACAAATAATAAACTAAAGAAAACAAATGAAAATAAACACACACACACACAACACGGAGAAAGAGAGAGAGAGAGAGAGAGAGAGAGAGAGAGAGAGAGAGAGAGAGAGAGAGAGAGAGAGAGAGAGAGAGAGAGAGAGAGAGAGAGAGACAGAGACAGAGAGAGAGACACACACAAAAAGACACAAGAAAAACAACAACAAAATAAACTATGATGGCGGCAAGATTTTTGACTTCCGCTATCGTCTGCAGATACACGCCTGCTGTGACGTCTGTTATCTTTAACCTTTATAATCGTCAAAACAAATCTGCAATTAACTAATCAGAAAGTGTTTTCATTAAGACGATTTTGTGTTGTGTTTCTCTAGTTATAAAAATAGTATTACGCAGACATATTTTATATACACATAACTATATCTTTTTACAAGAAAAAAAAAGTACTGTAATTTCCGAAGATTGTATTGACCCATGTTTAATATATATGTTAGTTATTAATGAGAGATCAGAGGGTGTAGGGGTCTTACACCTACCCAGTGAGTAGTTAATACTCGCTCTGGGTGTGAGCCGGTACTGGGCTGCGAACCCTGTACCTACCAGCCTAAAGTCCGATGGCTTAACCACGACACCACCGAGGCCAGTAAATGTACTTCATTTGTAAAGCTGTACTGCTTAACTAAGGGAGATAATTAGGGCTGTAGGAAGGAAGGAAATGTTTTATTTAACGACACTCAACACATTTTATTTACGGTTATATGGCGTCGGACATATGGTTGAGGACCACATATATATTGAGGGAGGAAACCCGCTGTCGTCACTTCATGGGCTACTCTTTTTGATTAACAGCAAGGAATCGTTTATATGCACCATCCCACAGACAGGATAACACATACCACGGCCTTTCATATACGAGTCGTGGTGCATTGGCTGGAGCGAGAAATAGCACAATGGGCCCACAGACGGGGATCGATCCCAAACCGACCGCGCATCAAGCAAGCGCTTTACCAGTGGGGTACGTACACACACACACACAGAGAGAGAGAGAGAGAGAGAGAGAGAGAGAGAGAGAGAGAGAGAGAGAGAGAGAGAGAGAGAGAGAGAGAGAGAGAGAGAGAGAGAGAGACGCACACACACACACACCCTAAAAACAAACAAAACGCACAACAAACAGCAACAACAAAATAAGCAAACATGGCGGCAAGCTTTCCGACTTCCGTATCGTCTCTGCAGACCCACGTCTGTTATCTTTAACCTTTATATGATTGTCAAAACAAATCTGCAATTAACTAATCAGAAGCACGAGTGTTTTCATTAGGACGAGTTCGTGTTGTGTTTCTCTAGTTATAAAAGTAGTTTTACCCATATTATATATATATATATATATATATATGTGTGTGTGTGTGTGTGTGTGTGTGTGTGTGTGTGTGTGTTATTTGTAATAGCATTAAGTACAACAAAAAATAGTAAAGTTTGTTTTATTTAACGACGCCACTAGAGCACATTGATTTTTAGTCTTATCATCCGCTACTGGACGTCAAACATATGGTTATTCTTACACTGTTAGGTTTTTTAGAGGAAACCCGCTGTCGCCTCATAGGCCACTCTTTTTTTACGATAGGCAGCAAAGGATCTTTTATTTGCGCTTCCAACAGGCAGGATAGCACAAACCATGGCCTTTGCTGAACCAGTTATGGATCACTGGTCGGTGCAAGTGGCTTACACTTACCCACTGAGCCTTGCGGAGCACTCACTCAGGGTTTGGAGTCGGTATTTGGATTAAAAATCCCATGCCTCAACTGGGATCCGAACCAAGTACCTACCAGCCTGTAATCCGATGGCTTAACCACTGCGCCACCGAAGCCGGTCTAAGTACAACAAATGCTAATGCTAATCGGAAATGCCAATGATTTTTATATGCTGTTTCAGGATATAATCAGTTAATTTTAATTATGAGAAAATTTACTTAATTTTTTCATTTTAACTTATTTTCGTGCTTATATCCAATTACGGTTCAAACACGCTACCCTGGGCATACACTTCTGCTATCTGGACTGTTTGTCCAGGACAGTGGGCTAGTTGTTAGTGGTTAGTGAGAGAGAAGAGGGTGTAGTGGTCTTACACCTACCCACTGAGTCGTTAAAACTCGCTCTGGGTGGGAGCCGGTACCTGGCTGCGAACCCTGTACCTACCAGCCTTATGTCCGATGGTTTAGCAACGACACCACCGATGCCAGTAAATTTAATTCAGTTGTAAAGCTGATGGATTGATTAACAAAGGGAGATAATCAGGGCTGAACTAAACTGGAGAGTAACATCAGCAAGGCCGGATCCACCGACAGATCCATGGTGGACGATACACTCAGTTTGACCTGAAAATGATCACAACTGTACACACCAAACACGGGCATCAGCAGCTGTGATGTGTCGATGTTTGGCATGGAGTGAACCAGTGACATGGTGTTGATGTTCACCACGTGGAGGATGGAGTTCTCTGTGTCAGTGAGTAACCCCAGTGTGATGTTCAGACTCGTGTTTTGTTTAAACACTGCTACAGGAATGTGACACAGATACGTTCCACGTGATACAGCCTTCAGACACATACTGTTGTGAGTGGCACAGCTGTGTAGACCAACGCACCACGCGTGTATGTTCTTCGCAACCTGTCTCTCATCATCGCAATGCCTTTCTACACAGACACCAACTTGTGCTGCCACTTTATTTGTTTCAGCTTTTTCCAGCACCGTACAATCTACGTCCGTCTGCCAATACCAGCATCCGAGTCCTGACATAGGAATTCTGTCTGTAACTCCGCATAATATCTGTAGACTGTCTGGAGGATTAAATGGAGGTTTGGGTGAATATGTGTTGACCAGCAGACCGCTTGAAGTAATTTTACAATGTTTCCTGTTTCTCCTGCGGTCATCAAATTGAATGTTCAGTACTGCAAAAAGAGAACATATTAAAGTAAATAAAAACATTTAAAAATCAAACGAGAAAAAAAAGAAGACAGGAATTCTAAACTGATGTCATCACTGTATATATTTTGTGAAAATCTAGTTTAAAATGTATTAACCATATTACATTGATGTAAAACGCTAAACATTTAGCCATTTATGTAATACATAATTATGTTCACCATCGTATAATATACATGATAAATCAAATGTTTTTTGTTTGTTTCTTTTTGTTTCTGTTTGTTTTGTTGTTTTTTGGGTGGTGTTTAGTAGTTTGTTTTTTACTACTATTATCATTATGTTGAACAATTCGTCGGCGAATATTCAACAGTTTTACAATTCACATAAAATCACTTTTCATACTGTAGGGCCAGTGGAGTTTGATTGTGAAAACAATAACTTGATGTTATACTTCTCTAATTAGTCAGTTAATTCATTAATAATTTTTGCCATGGAGTAAATCGCTGGGTAAAGTTCTTAACGTTATGTGTAATGAACAGTCGAATTTACATCCGTTTGTGAGAGGAGTGAAGGTTTGTGTCGCAATTTACATATATACGCGACTTCGTGTTTGGATACAAAGATGACCTAAATAGGTGCCAACTTACGAACATAACGGAGGAATAAAACTGTAATTTCAACATTTAGTTTCAGGGATATTTTATCCTAGTATTTAATATGCGTTTATCTATAAACTGCTCTCTAGAGCTATCTTGCTATGGAATCGTCTACACAATTTATGTTTTGTAATGAAATTCACCTAAAAGATATTATCCATTAAATGCGTGCCTTTTCTTTACTCAACCATCATATTAGTTATGAAACAATCAATTACGACGCACCTATCAAGATAAGTATTGTATCGAGACCCACTCGTATCACTACACCCAGAAATAAAACTTTAAAATTATACCAAATGTATTCTCTTTCCTTTTGTTTTCTTTTTCTCCCTTATAAATATAACGACGTGGCGTTTTGCATGTAACGTTTGTAGCGGATGTCCGAAAACAGAGGGTCGAAGGAAGGAAATATATATATATTATTTAACGACGCAATGATGTGTCCTGATAAGTATTAATTGATAGCCTATAATTTTCTACTGACACTTTCAAAAGGACCCCCTCCTGTTTAGAGTAATATGAAACTTGTCCATATTAAGTAAATACTTTTGTCCCGAGTCTGATTTCAGGCCATGTCAAAGACCGAACGCGGGGTTGATGTACCCGAACCTTTCGTGGGATATGGGCATGTTAATAGAGTTCTCTCCCTCTGCTACCGCAAAGGGGTCAGTATTCTACGTGTAAAAGTGACCGGAGGTCGGTATAACACGCTAATCCGGCACCGTAAGTAACGTGTCGTTGGAATGGGAGAAACACAATTAAACTGAACACATTTAATCGTTTTCTTTACCTCAACCACACAACGTTCACACTGATGTCAAATATAAAAATGACAATTAATATTAAGCTGTCTATCACAGACAAACAAACAAATACACATTATAACATAACAAACAGGAAGAACGGTATTGTCTCTTCAATAACGGCCCGTAGGCATATTTCACAGACAGGCAGTCCAGGTAGCTGAGGTGTGTGCCCAGGACAATCGTAATTGAATATTAACATGAAAATACCTACACACGAGTAAACTAATATTTCAAAGTCTGGTTTCCATAAAATATGTGACAAACGCAGACTGACGTAGACGCGCTGTGACAGATGTGCAAAGTTGAACAAGTTTCAAATCCCCCGATCTGTCACCCATTGGGGGCAGAACATCTGCATCTGTGCTCCCAACAAATTTGTCTTTGGTCTGCCTCAGTCTGGTCGGTCGGCGATGTATTACAAGTTTTAACTACTGCTCTACCAGCATCGGTGTTGTAATGGTTAAGCCACCAAACTTGACACTGATAGGGAATTGGTTCGAGTCCCAATATATGCTCCAACCCAGAGCGAATTTTAACGAATTAGTGGGTAGGTGTAAGGCCTCTACACCGACTCCTTTCCACCTAACAACTCACCAATAACCACTGTCCTAGACATCCCAGGTACGTGAGATGTGTGCCATGAACAGCGTGCTTGAACATTAGTTGAATATAAGCAGGAAAAATAAGTATAAGCAAAAAACCCCAGCTGCACCATCAGGGAATAACATAATTATAGAACTGGTCATAATATACAGCTTAGCCACAAACTGTTAGAAAACAAAACTTGATTTGACTTAGCTTTCTTTTTACTTCAGAATTAAAACTTGTAAAGAAAATCATATTTTAATATTTAAAAAAAAATCGAATTACCATGAAAACGTATATACTAAATTGTGTTATGTTTTTATGGTTGTGGCTATCTAGAAATTAGTGTCCTCATTCTGTTAAGAAAATGCCACACAAAATGAAGCCACGCGGTGAAGTATAATGTCTTTTATACAAGTATCTGATACCAAACGAAATAAGCAACTTCGTTAAGATGCTGTAGAGGAAGGACCTATCACACATGCACACACCCCTGCGCGTGCTGTAACCTCACCGTGGTGCAGGGGTGTAACATTCTCTTTGAGAATGGCCAATACAGCACAAATGAAATTTTGAGTACAAGTCAGTATCTATCTGTGATATTTGTATGTTTGCACAGTTCTTTACACTGTTTTTATTTAAATCTAGAATTTTTGTGTTGATGTTGATCATCACCTTATTTGTTTGCATTACCATAGTGTGACACCCAATAGCCGATATATTTTTCGTGCTGGGGTGTCGTTAAACATTCATGCATTCATTCATTCATTCAGACACACACACACTCTCTCTCTCTCTCTCTCTCTCTCTCTCTCTCTCTCTCTCTCTCTCTCTCTCTCTCTCTCTCTCTCTCTCTCTCTTGTTTTCCAAGTCTTAACTGGATCCCAACTGCCGGGCATATCAAAAGCTATGGTATGAACTGCCATGTGTATGAGAAAGTGCATATACCTGTATTAGATTCCTTGCTGCTAATTGGAAAACACTATAGTGGGTTTTCTCTCAAGACTGTGTGTCAGAATGATCAAATGTTTGACACCCAGTAATCCAGGATCAACTGAACAGTGCTCTCTCGTGGAGTCGATAGACAAAATAACGATCAACAAATAATAGATTACTTACAGCATATTTCTCTGTATTCTTCTGGCCGACCATCAACTCCTATAAGTAGTTTTCTTACCAGATCTTCATCTAAAAGAAAAATAAACAAAGCAATTTATTAAAAAAAGTATACATCGTCACAATATCTAACCCATGCTGTGATTCTACACTGGAAAACGAAAATCGTTGTTATCATTTACACTGACACAAACACAGCTGTTATCTTTGTTGTAAACATCTATACAATAAAGGTAAAATATATCATATACAATTTCAATATATTTCGTTATTTATTTATTTATTCAGTTATTGTTATTTATATATATTTTGTTATTTAGTTATTTATTCAGTTATTTTCTTAAACACAGTGGAGAAACAACGCATACAAACGAACGCAATAATACAGTCTACATGTATGCAATTAATAACGAATGATATTTATTACATCAGATGGCTAATACTTACACACCATTCATCTGATCTCCTTAAAAGTAACAAGTAGTTAAACAATATTCACCATGGTGCTTGACGTCAAGTCTGTCATCAAATACGTGGTAGCTATTGATACTCATGGACGTTTTTTGACGACCCGAGATATCAGATTTGTACTGGAGACCACCAGCAATAGCAATAGAAGTCTTCAAGCTTCCTTCCACATTCTGACTGATTTCTACAGGAGATGGGATGACGACTTCCATCTCTGTTTTATGGTCATGATGTCTATTTTTCTTTGGAAGGAAAGTAACAGTGATGACATCAGATTCGTCTTCCGTCTTGGCTTTAGAATGCTCAATACACGGTCTGAACTGTGAGGTGTCGCACAAGAAGATGGTTTCAGTTATTGGTTCACACACGATCTCGCGTTTCTGAATTAGTTTATCAATCTGTTCAAAAATCGTCAGATTCGCGTTAATTTTCTTTATCTCCAGTTCAGGTAGTTCCGGCGTTTTCACCAGATTCTTCGTTTCGTTTTCAAGAACCTGGCATATTTCAATGAATTCAACTTGTCGAGCGAACTGCAAAGCCTGTTGGCAATGCAGAATATGCTCGGCCTTCACACCTTCAAACCGTGCAATCAATTCAATCTGCTCGCTCCTCTGATCTTTTTGTTTGGCTGCCTTTGAAATAACATCTTCTTTTAGCTGTGTTGCTATTTCCTTAACTTTGGCAATGATTTTGTTACTTGATTCGTCAATGTCGCTCAAAAGATTCTGTTCTGTCGCAGCAAGTGTTTGGACATCTCCTGTTAATCTTTCTGAATATATTCTTAGTTTTTCTTCTGATGTCTGTAAATCTTTCAAACCAGTTCTGATTAATTCTTTTTTCTCGTTATAAACATCTTTCAGATTACAAATCTCGTGGTCTCTATGGGAGACAAGGGCACAGTTTGGACACACGGTAGTTGAGCAATCCTTGCAGAAAATCTCCAACTTGAAATTCTCGTGATTTGTACACATCTCTTTCTGCTGAAAATACTCATCTTGAGCCATGTTCACCAGTTCTGTTATAAGAACCGTCTTGTGGTGTTTTGATATTGTGAATTTGTTGTGGCAGGATGTACATGCGTCACACATGTACTCCTGGCAGTCGATACAGCGAGATGTTGCTGTGGATTCATTGGGGCAGTCGTGACAGTTTATCTCGACTGTTCTGTTTTTCAACGCAATATATTCAACTAAATTACTGAGTACCTTGTTTTGTTGAAATGTCGCCTCGATAGAATTCTGAACAGCCCACATCCGTCGACAGTTCGGACACGTCACTCCTTGTGAGTTTTCCCAGAGAGAAATGAGACACTGACAACAAAACGAGTGGTGACACGGGAGAATGCGCGGACATTTCTCTCCATCGTTGAAATATTCCAGGCAAATCTCACAGGTCACGAACTCGTCTCTTATTTCGAGAATTGGGACAAATGAGCTCTCAGCCATCATGGAACGAATCTTTCAACACCCAGCTTCAACTTTGTGTTTGTGATTGCAAGTCATCCCAACGTTTGTTACTTGATTCCAACTTTTCATTCAAAACCTACAATTTTAAGAAGAAATATTCAACAACTAATGTTTTCATATATTTATATATGAATCAATATTAAGGAGAACGCAATAACCACATAGACACATACGCACACGCACACACATACGCGGACACACAGTGACACCCACCCACACAGAGACAAACACAAACACACACGCACATGCACATATACTCACCATGATACCCATGAATACACAATCGCACGCATATACAAGGACACGCAATTCTAAAATTTGAATAATAAAACAGCTATCCGCGATCAAGACTCATCAGGGTTCATACACTTCCAATATTTTATATTTCCAGAACGTTTAAGCCCTATTTTGGAGCCATTTTCAGGACGTTCTTTTACCTTTATCCATGACTGAATATATTACCTGGAAAGGAATGTTTGTTTAACGACACTCCAGTACATTGTTTATTTTGTGGTTGACATGTCTCAAAGCAAAGCTACACATAATCTAGATATATCACTTGTATACCGAAGTTGTAAAATACATAAATGAAACATTGCGGTGAGCAGGTTTTTGTTTACGGTGTGTGTTCGGGTTTGAATGCGTGTATGTCTCAATTGTGGATTCTGCAGCAAAACACTTCATAGCCATAATACATATCTAACCAAATTGTGGATATTTTTACCGCATTACTTTTGCTTTGATCAAAATTCAGTTATATAGACTGTGAATAAGCTTGCACCAAAGTCGAGGCAATAAACATTGTGCCCAAAACATGTATGCCCACAGCAAGCAAGCACACATTGAGTATAAACCAGTTAACCACAAAACATTTTACCTCAAAACCACCGAAGTGTTAAATTGCAATTAGATTGAAATAACATTCCGTGATTTTCCACGATGCGTGTGAACTCTGCTCATGTATCTCTGAGCGAATAGGCATTTGGTAAAATAGTGGTTGATTACACGAATCTCTATCTAGCGCCTCGCCTATAGGAGGATAGCCACTCTTTACTAAATCAAATCTAGTACAAGACAGAGGTCAATGGGATAAATACAGCTGTGATGACACATACTCATGAATCATTGTCAAAACAATGATGTTATCAGGTGTTCGCGAAAGGTGGACATATCCTGCCCAACCGGTGGCACCCGACATTATTCCTGCCATCACAGCTGCCAGGTCAGTCAAGAGTGTTATATAGGAGATATCTGCTAAACGAGATAGCTGCTAAACGAGATGCCTGTTCAACGAGAAACCCGCTCAACGAGATACCTGCTCAACGAGATACTTGCTCAGCGTGATACCTGCTAGATGAGATACCTGCTCAACGAGATACTTGCTCAACGCGATACGTGCTCAACGCGATACGTGCTAGACGAGATGCCTGCTCAACGAGATACCAGCTAAACGAGACATCTGTTAAACGAGATACCCACTCAACAAGATACCTGATCAACGAGATACCTGCTCAACGAGACACCAGCTAAACGAGATGCCTGCTAAACGAGATATCTGCTAAACGAGATACCTGCTCAACGAGACACCAGCTAAAAGAGATACCTGCTAAACGAGATACCTGCTAAAAGAGATACCCGATCAATGAAATATCTGCTCAGTGAGATACCTGCTAAACGATATACCTGCTATGCAATATACCTGCTAAACGATATACCTTCTAAACGAGATACCAGCCAAACGAGATACCTGCTCAACGAAAGAAAGAAGTGTTTTATTTAACGACGCACTCAACACATTTTTATTTACGGTTATATGGCGTCAGACATATGGTTAAGGACCACACAGATTTTTAGAGGAAACCTGCTGTCGCCACATAGGCTACTCTTTTACGACAGGCAGCAAGGGATCTTTTATTTGCGCTTCCCACAGGCAGGATAGCACAAACCATGGCCTTTGTTGAACCAGTTATGGATCACTGGTCGGTGCAAGTGGTTTACACCTACCCATTGAGCCTTGCGGAGCACTCACTCAGGGTTTGGAGTCGGTATCTGGATTAAAAATTCCATGCCTCGACTGGGATCCGAACCCAGTACCTACCAGCCTGTAGACCGATGGCCTAACCACTACGCCACCGAGGCCGGTCCTGCTCAACGAGATGCCTACTCAACGATATACCTACTCAACGATATACCTGCTATACGAGATACCTGCTAAATGAGGTACTAGCTCAACGAGATACCAGCTCAACGAGATACATGCTCAGCGTGGTACCTGCTCAGCGAGGTACCTGCTCAACGATGTGCTCAGCGAGGTACCTGCTCAACGAGGTACCAGCTCAACGAGATACCCGCTCAATGAGATACCTGCTAAACGAGATACCCGCTCAACGAGATACCTGCTCAACGAGATACCTGCTCAACGAGATACCTGCTCAACGAGATACCTGTACCTGCTAAACGAGATACATGTACCTGCTAAACGAGATAACTGCTAAACGAGATACCTGCTCAACGAGATACCTGCTCAACGAGATACATGTACCTGCTAAACGAGATAACTGCTAAACGAGATATCTGCTCAACGAAATACATGTACCTGCTAAACGAGATACCTGCTCACGAGATACCTGCTCAACGAGATACCTGCTAAACGAGATAACTGCTAAACGAGATACACGTACCTGCTAAACGAGATAACTGCTAAACGAGATACATGTACCTGCTAAACGAGATAACTGCTAAATGAGATACCTGCTAAACGAGATAACTGTTAAACGAGATACATGTACCTGCTAAACGAGATAACTGTTAAACGAGACAACTGCTAAACGAGATACATGTACCTGCTAAACGAGATAACTGCTAAGCGAGATACATGTACCTGCTAAACGAGATAACTGCTAAGCGAGATACATGTACCTGCTAAACGAGATAACTGCTAAACAAAATACATGCTAAACGAGATAATTACTAAACGAGATACATATACCTGCTAAACGAGATAACTGCTAAACGAGATACATGCTAAACGAGATAATTACTAAACGAGATACATGTACATGCTAAACGAGATAACTGCTAAACGAGATACATGTACCTGCTAAACGAGATACCTTCTCACGAGATACCTGCTCAACGAGATACCTGCTCAACGAGATACCTGCTCAACGGGATACCTGCTAAAAGAGATAACTGCTAAACGAGATACATGTACCTGCTAAACGAGATACCTGCTAAACGAGATAACTGCTAAACGAGATACACGTACCTGCTAAACGAGATAACTGTTAAACGAGATACATGTACCTGCTAAACGAGATAACTGTTAAACGAGACAACTGCTAAACGAGATACATGTACCTGCCAAACGAGATAACTGCTAAGCGAGATACATGTACCTGCTAAACGAGATAAATGCTAAGCGAGATACATGTACCTGCTAAACGAGATAACTGCTAAACAAAATACATGCTAAACGAGATAATTACTAAACGAGATACATGTACCTGCTAAACGAGATAACTGCTAAACGAGATACATGCTAAACGAGATAATTACTAAACGAGATACATGTACATGCTAAACGAGATAACTGCTAAACGAGATACATGTACCTGCTAAACGAGATAACTGCTAAACGAGATACATGTATCTGCTAATCGAGATAACTGCTAAACGATATACATGTACCTGCTAAACGAGATAACTGCTAAACGAGATACCTGCTAAACGAGATACATGTACCTGCTAAACGAGATAACTGCTAAACGAGATACCTGCTCAACGAGATACCTGCTAAATGCGATACCTACTTTCAATCGATGTTATTGGAGTATACGTCAGAATATTGTTGACTGTTAACAAGACACTAATATCAGAGTTCAAGTCAAGAATATACTCAATTAATAAATACGTCGATTTATTAGTATAATGAATATATTCGAATTTTGTTCCCAGGGATACAACTACACTGATACCAAACAAAGCATAACATCAAATTGTAATACTGTGCTGTTGATACCGACGAGTAACGGGACATGGAAATCGTTGGTCAGCTAAGCTTGTACCGCAATCGCCAGTGTTTACCGCACTCATGTTCAATAATCTATAATTCGGAATACAGATATATTCTACATATAATAACAACGTTAAAACATAATAGTAGTAGTAGTAGTAGTAGTAGTAGTATTAGTAGTAGTAGTAGTAGTAGTAGTAGTAGTAGTAGTAGTAGTATATATATTCTACATATAATAACAACGCTAAAAATACAAAAATAATAATAGTAGTAGTAGTAGCAGTAGTAGTAGTAGTAGTACTAGTAGTAGTAGTACTAGTAGTAGTAGTAGTAATTTATATATATTCTACATATAATAACAAAGCTAACGATACAATAATAATAACAATAATAATAATAATAATACTAGTAGTAGTAATAGTAGTAGTAGTAATAGTAGTAGTAGTAGTAGTAATAGTGGTGGTGGTGGTGATGGTGGTGGTGGTGGTAGTAGTAGTAGTAGTAGTAGTAGTAGTAGTAGTAGTAGTAGTAGTAGTAGTAGTAGTAGTAGTAGTAGTGTACTTTATATACATTGTTATTACATGCCTGTTTTAACACTATCACATTGAAACAAACCAAACATACAAGTAAAAAAATATTTTGAAATTGGTTACATTATTTCAAGTAGTACATTCATGGTGAGTGATATACTTTAACTTTACACCTGTACAATAACAATGATACCACTCGTCTTGGTGTTTACAAAAGTAGAACCTGCACACATCAAATATAGCTGTCTACCAATTTACTGTCTAGTTAGGTACTAGTAGTCCGTTCGGTTTCTCTCTAAAACATAGTTTATTCTCATTACACTCCAGCTATTCTCCGAAATACTCTGTTTTACTGATTATAACTTCCTTCGTCTATTCTCGGAAATATTCGCTATATTGTCAGTCATACACGTGTCTGTATATTAACTACTTAATTGATATTATTCCGCCGAAACCAGTAAGTCCCAGTTCAACCGGTCGGAAACTAATTTAAACTGCTATATTTTTGTATGTAAACTACTACATAAACTGTGATTACTTTATTAATATTTAAGTCCCAGTTCAACCGGTCGGAAACTAATTTAAACTGCTATATTTTTGTATGTAAACTACTACATAAAATGCTGTTATTTTCTAACATGTAATGTGGTGCGAGTATATAATAAATAGCGACAATCAACGTCGGACATACCACGTGAAACTCAGTGTGTTTTAAATGGCGCTATTCACTACACTGACCCAGATATTAATATACATAAAAGGCAGCCTGACCTGTAGTCTTGACAACAAGTAAACTGGGACACTGGAGTAACCTGATCTGACTTGTAGTCTTGACACCGAAAGTAGATGGTTATTTTCTATTGACTTGTTTACTACTGCCCGATGTACTGTTAGAAGGCACAAACAGTTAACATAGACATGCTAATTACAATAATGTACCACACTAGAAAATAAATAACTCAATATTCATTATTTCAATGATTTATTATGAATTATAACCGGATCAAATCATGTAATAGTGTACTAAATTGATACCTGCACAGATATTAAAGGTGCCCTCTCACAGTTGCATGTGACACATTTCGTAATTGTTACATTCATGTGCGATATATAACTACGGTACACTATAATAAATTACACAGTATTTGTATATGTATTACTCAACAATATCAGTATTGTAATGTGTTGTCACTGGGCGTAAACAATCGGGTACATAGAACTCCTTGGTTAGAAGTAGGAAACGGATACTACATTTTACGTTGCCTGGCAACAGCCGTGTAAATGTTTTAGCCACCCTCTCCAAGTTTGCATTTATGTTAGTATTGTGAACAATGCATAATTATTTACCTCCCTGCTACCTATAGTTTTTATTGATCTCCTCTTGACACCGGCCTCGGTGGCGTCGTGGTTTAGCCATCGAACATAAGGCTGGTAGGTACAGGGTTCGCAGCCCGGTACCGGCTCTCACCCAGAACCAGTTTTAACGACTCACTGGGTAGGTGTAAGGCCACTACACCCTCTTCTCTCACTAACCACCAACAATTAACAACTAGCCCACTGCCCTGGGCAGACAACCCAAATAGCGGATGTGTGTATGCCCAGGAAAGCGTGTTTGAACCTTAGTTGGGTATAAGCACAAAAATAAGTTGAAATGAAATTAATGACACGGCAGATCAGTAGTATATCAGTGAGTCGTGCGTTTGTCATCCCGGCAGTGTTCTAGCCAGCATTTTGATAGGGACGAGTGCTAGTTGCATTGTAGGGCTTTTTAAACGGGGATGTCGTATTTTTAAAGGCACATAATAATATTTGAGATCAAATTAAAATACCATACATGTACGTATAGATATGGAAGGACAAATTATTATTATTATTATTATTATTATTATTATTATTAAAGGGACATTCCCGAGTTTGGTGCAATGTTTTAAGATGTTATCGACTAATAAAATATTTCTACGATTAAACTTACATATTAAATATATTTTCTTGTTTAGAATATTAGTGGCTGTATATTAAACGTGTTTCTGATCGTTCTAATATTTGTACTAGGTTAATTTTCATTTTATTTCCTAAAACATATTTTTTCGTACGTACGAAATTATTTGAAGACAAAACCAAGTTTGGGCTTCTTACAAATATTAAGACGACCAGAAACACATTGAATATACAGACGCTGATATTCTAAACAAGAAAATATATTTAATATGTAAGTTTAATTGTAGAAATATTTTATTAGTCGGAAACATCTTACAGTGCAGCAAACTCGGGAATGTCCCTTTAATATTATTATTATCACCATTATCATCGTTAGATTGTTACCCATGCTTCGTTTTAATTTACTATCTAGAGTTGTATTTATATTTTCTCTCTCTTCATTTTTTAGGAATGGGGGGGGGGGGGGGGAAGGTAATCCAAGACCAGATTTATTATTCTTAAAGGGACATTCCTGAGTTTGCTGCATTGTAAGATGTTTCCAACTAATAAAATATTTCTACTATTAAACTTACATATTAAATATATTTTCTTCCTTAGAATATCAGAGTCTGTATATTCAATGTGTTTCTGGTCGTGTTAATATTTGTAAGATGCCCAAACTGGATTTCTTCTTCAAATAATTTCGTACGTACGAAAAAAATAATATTTTAGGAAATAAAATAAATTTAACCTAGTATAAATATTAAAACGATCAGAAACACATTTAATATACATCCACTAATATTTTAGGCAGATAAATATATTTGATATGTAATTACAATCGTCAAAAAATATCTGTTAGTCGATAACATCTTAAAAATTGCAGCAAACTCAGGAATGTCCCTTTAAATTTGGATTATTGGTGAAAACATGCACCCATAACCACAGGTATAACTGTTGTACCGATGCATAAAATATAAACTGTTATTATTTTAAGCCATCGTGTTGTACATAAGTAGTTAGACGAATACCAGTAAACATAGCACCAGCTGCCCATGACGCGCCATATCTATACTTGTTGAGTCGTCGTACTGTACATAGGTACATAGAAGTTACCAGTAAACATGACACCAACTGTCCTTGACGCGTCATATCCATGCTTGTCGAGTCATCGTGCTAACACAGCGTAAATGTTCTTACTTTGTTAAAATGTATAACAGAAGTCGCATGTTGGTTTGTAGGTTGTTATTTTCCTTTCCGACATGAAACATGATTAACAAGTTAACAACATGCTAAAACAGACAATATACAAGTCAGAGCTCTTGCGAGAATGGCACACAGGTCTCCTGACAGAGTTGGCATTGCTTATGTCACAAAACTGTCTATCGGATCTTCCAGTAGAGTTTGTGCTTTGTCAGAGAACTTCAAGGTGTGTGGACAGAATCTGTTCTCCCCGTGTCTATCTTCCAGTAGAGTTTGTGTTTTGTTAGAGAGCTTCAAGGCGTGCAGATAGAATCTGTTCTCCCCGAGTCTGTATTTCATGGGTAAATTATCCTCATGTATAACACACATACTAAACACGTATCTAGTTGTCATGGTGTACTCGTTCAGACGCCTGCAGTATCCATGTAATAGGTAGTTGTCATGGTGTACTCGTTCAGACGCCTGTAATACCCATGACAATAATTAAACTAGAATCTGTTCTCCACGAGTCTGTGTTACATGGGTAAATTATCCTCATGTATAACACACATACTAAACACGTATCTAGTTGTCATGGTGTACTCGTTCAGACGCCTGCAGTATCCATGTAATATGTGATTGTCATGGTGTACTCGTTCAGACGCCTGCAGTATCCATGTACTATGTGGTTGTGATGGTGTACTCGTTCAGACGTCTGCAGTATCCATGTAATATGTGGTTGTGATGGTGTACTCGTTCAGACGCCTGCAGTATTCATGTACTATGTGGTTGTCATGGTGTACTCGTTCAGACGCCTGCAGTATACATGTAATATGTGGTTGTCATGGTGTACTCGTTCAGACGCCTGCAGTATTCATGTACTATGTGGTTGTGATGGTGTACTCGTTCAGACGCCTGCAGTATCCATGTAATAGGTAGTTGTCATGGTGTACTCGTTCAGACGCCTGCAGTATCCATGTAATATGTAGTTGTCATGGTGTACTCGTTCAGACGCCTGCAGTATCCGTGTAATAGGTAGTTGTCATGGTGTACTCGTTCAGACGCCTGCAGTATCCGTGTAATAGGTAGTTGTCATGGTGTACTCGTTCAGACGCATGCAGTATCCATGTAATAGGTAGTTGTCATGGTGTACTCGTTCAGACGCCTGCAGTACGTTCAGACGCCTGCAGTATCCATGTAATAGGTAGTTGTCATGGTGTACTCGTTCAGACGCCTGCAGTATCCATGTAATATGTAGTTGTCATGGTGTACTCGTTCAGACGCCTGCAGTATCCGTGTAATAGGTAGTTGTCATGGTGTACTCGTTCAGACGCCTGCAGTATCCGTGTAATAGGTAGTTGTCATGGTGTACTCGTTCAGACGCATGCAGTATCCATGTAATAGGTAGTTGTCATGGTGTACTCGTTCAGACGCCTGCAGTACGTTCAGACGCCTGCAGTATCCATGTAATAGGTAGTTGTCATGGTGTACTCGTTCAGACGCCTGCAGTATCCATGTAATATGTAGTTGTCATGGTGTACTCGTTCAGACGCCTGCAGTATCCATGTAATATGTGGTTGTCATGGTGTACTCGTTCAGACGCCTGCAGTATTCATGTACTATGTGGTTGTGATGGTGTACTCGTTCAGACGCCTGCAGTATCCATGTAATAGGTAGGTGTCATGGTGTACTCGTTCAGACGCCTACAGTATCCGTGTAATAGGTAGTTTTCATGGTGTACTCGTTCAGACGCCTGCAGTATCCATGTAATAGGTAGTTGTCATGGTGTACTCGTTCCGACGCCGGCAGTATCAATGTAATAGGTAGTTGTCATGGTGTACTCGTTCAGACGCCTGCAGTATCCATGTAATAGGTAGTTGTCATGGTGTACTCGTTCAGACGCATGCAGTACTCGTTCAGACGCCTGCAGTATCCATGTAATAGGTAGTTGTCATGGTGTACTTGTTCAGACGCCTGCAGTACTCGTTCAGACGCCTGCAGTATACATGTAATAGGTAGTTGTCATGGTGTACTCGTTCAGATGCCTGCAGTATCCATGTAATAGGTAGTTGTCATGGTGTACTCGTTCAGACGCCTGCAGTACTCGTTCAGACGCCTGCAGTATCCATGTAATAGGTAGTTGTCATGGTGTACTCGTTCAGACGCCTGCAGTATCCATGTAATAGGTAGTTGTCACGGTGTACTCGTTCGGACGCCTGCAGTACCCGTGACAACAATTAAACTACGTTGTGCCTGTGATTGCTCGTGACATGTTTAATTAGTTCTCGACACTAATTGGTTTGATTGGCTAGTCGCACTTCTTGAATGGGAAAATGAGAGCCACCGGTCTCATCTGAGGGATACATATGAACTTCTTCGATTTTACAACATCCACCCAGATATAACAATTTACACTCTTTGGAAAATAACTTACGTGCATCCAAAGTTCACACTTTTAATATCCCCCGTAATTAAAAGAGTTAGCATGAAATTATTTGATAGAAAATGCATTATCTGTGACAAAGAAACCGTTGACTATACAAAACATGTTTTACTAAATTGTGAAAAACTATTACAAATCATTTTTTTTTTTTTTTTTTTTTAATCAAATAGCAAATATGTTTTCTGTACACGAATATGTTATCTTCTGTGATCAAAATGACGACAAACTTTTAAACTGTATTCTTGGTGGACAAAATAATGACATCAATGACATTGACTTTCACGTGTGGGTCCAATTTAAATTGCAATTTTCAAAGTTTGAACATGTGTGTTGCCAACGTATAATCAAGTTTAAAGTGAAAGCTCAGTGTACATGTAGGGCAATATTACAGCTGTATATAATCCCGTGAAATTAATTAATTAATTAATTGCTCTGATCATTCAGTAGTAAGTCGACCTATTTCTATACTCTTTAAACATGAATAATAAATAATTAAAAAAAGGAAATTATCTACAACAGGATTTTGAAAGAAATTAGAGCTACACGACAAGAAGCAAAAGAGTGCATGTGCAGTCAAACCGTTGGACTCTTTTTACTCAAAACGATGTGTTTGTTTAATACACAGTTGGACACAAATAAACAATAAAGTTTATTATAGAGGTCACGTAAAGTATTGCGTCCATATAAAATCAGTTGTACATTTATTTGTTGTCCATGTTGTAACGAGTTAATACGAACCTGTCGCTTATGCTCTTTTATTGCTTGTTTTCTTTTACATTAAATAATAGTGAATAGTGTGTGTATGTGTGTGGGGGGGGGGGGGGGGGGGGGGGGGGGGGGAGTATACTATCTACAGTTACACAAATAATTTGTTAATAGTAAATAATTATTTAGTAATCATTTTTAAAGTGTGTGGAAATAGGTCGACTCACTATATAATGATCAGAGCGTCACTAGTTAATAGTAAATAATAATTTATTATTCATGTTTAAAGAGTATGGAAATAGGTCGACTCACTATATAATGATCAGAGCGTTACTAGGTATAGTAAATAATTATTTAGTAATCATGTTTAAAGAGTATGGAAATAGGTCGACTCACTATATAATGATCAGAGCGTCACTAGTGAATAGTAAATAATTATTTAGTAATCATGTTTAAAGAGTATGGAAATAGATCGACTCACTATATAATGATCAGAGCGTCACTAGTGAATAGTAAATAATTATTTAGTAATCATGTTTAAAGAGTATGGAAATAGATCGACTCACGGTAACTTCGATCCACACCTGTAAATGTATGTATTTATAGAACAACATCTTTGTAATCGTGTGTGTAATAAATGTTCTCTTCCGTTTCCATAACAAGAAATACAGTTATGATTGAATCGTATCTACTGCTGTTTTAATATTTATATAATTTCAGAGTTTTTAATTACTATATTTAAATTATTGCAAAGATCAATTGCTGAATAAATAAATGAAGAGTTTAATCATCTTGTTTTCAAAAACGGTGTTGACATCTTTTTCCCGATTTCTTAACGTGTTAGGCATTTGTTTCCCTAAACTTTCTGGAATACAACCAGTTTAGGAGCCATTCTTTTCATTATTTTAAATATAGTGCATAATGATGTGTTTCTCTTCTTTCACTTAGAGTAGTGAAACCCGTTTCAATATATCAAACGGCCTCGGTGGTGTCGTTGTTAAGCCATCGGACATAAGGCTGGTAGGTACAGGGTTCGCAGCCCGGTACCGGCTCCTACCCAGAGCGAGTTTTAACAACTCAATGGGTAGGTGTAAGACCAATGCACCCTCGTCTCTCTCACTTACCACTAATAACTAACTCACTGTCCTGGACAGACAGCTCAGATAGCTGATGTGTGTGCCCAGTACAGCATGCTTGAACCTTAATTGAATATAAGCATGTAAATAAGTTTAAATGAAATCAATATATAACGAAAAACGTGAGGAAAATTTGGATATGCCAGTGACTATTCTAGCTTTACGTTTTCTAATTTGCTTGTATCTAATTGGGGACAACCATCACGTACCTCAGAAACATATATAGTATCAACGTGATCAGATTAATGAGTTACCTCACAGAAACCAATGCATATTTATCCTACAATCACTACGTGTATTGTCAACATATGATGACAGGATAAATGTCTATATTTTTGGTCACTGACCAAAATAGAGCTTTTTGTTACGGAACTATTTTTATACTAGTTATAATCAGCACAGGAATGGTATTTTGTTCCAAGTTACTTTTTTGTTTACAGTGCTGTCAAGTTTCAGGCATTCGGCGTGAGACTCAGGCATTTGAACCTCGTGTTACGCTCTCACGCCGGTACAGGATTTTCTTACGCATTTTAAACATTATAGCAAAGAAAAAAAACCCAGATATAATTTTTGTTGTTCACTCGATCTCGACGACCGACGTCCTAAGAAGAATAATCTGCTGTGTCCTACACACGTCTGGACTAAGAAATTAAATCCAAAAGTAGTTTTTATTGCTCGGCCTAAAAGGTTTTAAGATGATTTGAGCAATTGATCGGGCGTTAAATTAAAGTGCGTTGGACTATTTTACAAAAAAAAATAAACATAAGAATTTTGAACCGCGACCGAAATTGTTTTAAAATCCAGCTAAACCCAAAAAGGAGGTTACCTGTCCTAGGTAAGGTTGACTACGTCGGCGAGGCTGGAGAGTCCCTGAGAGTCGGCAGCAGATGTTGGCGCTGAAGCAAAGTACGAAATACCGTGCCGTAATCGGGGCCGCAGACAGATCGGATCATCTTATGTAGAGACCAGTTGTCAATCTTCCCAAAGAGGTATGCATGTCTGTAGGTCTGCTTCCTCTTGTGCGTGACAACTACAGCGTGGTGATTGCCGAACACTGTGTTGTGTAGATCGTACTGGCTGCCGTCCCCCAGTGGTCTCCAGTCCGCTTTGAGGTGGCCGCCCTCGAGTGTCTTCGGGTCCGCCGTGTCCCCCTGCATATACGGGTGCAGTTGTCTACGTAGCCCGTTGAATGCTAGCGTCCATTGGTCTTCCTCGGGGTTGGGGTGGAGGTGGTTGACGGCGCCAGTGACTTGGCCTTGGCTGGCTGGGTGGTCGGTGATGACGCCTTCCTCTTCACAGCGGTGACAGCAACACGTCCTGGCGCCGACTTAACGGGAGTGGTCGGTATAGTTAACCGCTTCACCGAAGTCGGCACCCTGGGAGTGGAGGTCGGTGGAATCGCCCGCGGAGCTTGGCACATTGCAATGTCTAGCTGCGAGTACGTCTGATCCGTGGACTCGGGCGCCATCAGCTGTCGGGTCATCTTCGGAGAAGTCGGGGGAGGGGGCGGCGACGCACTCGTTTCGTCTTCCTCCTTCCTCTTCCTCTACTCTTCGTTGGAGCCGGGTCACCCTACGCCAAAGACACGGTCGCCCGTGCCCCGGTGTAAGTAACCCGGAACTCCAACAGAGCCCCAAACTGGCTATCATAACCCCCACCCCAGGTAGTGGGGGGGACCTCGATAGCGCACGTAGATACGTCCAGTCGCATCGCGAAATCATCTGGGAATGGTATCTTAAGGTATTGAAATCATATAATAAGTGTCCTACGTTGTTTAATTGTCAGAATCTCGAATCTTGACCAATAATTGTCAGCTCGCTTATTTCCTGCGCCAATCTATTCTGATTTTGATACAAGAGCTCTGCGTTTATTTCCCGTTGATTTTTTTTTTATTTAAACAAAAACAACGATTTTCATTTAATAATAAGAAACAAATTGAAGTTTATTAAGAACGATTTTGTTTTGGTGTAAACATATTGCAGGCGACAAGATCCATCAACCGTGGACCTATTACTCCGGAAAATGGTGAAGGTCCTAGAGAGTGATGAAACTGGGACACTTGCACGTGGACGCAGGTTCTTGCAACAGACCCAGATGGTAGTGTGATCTTTTAAATAAAGGCCACGCTGAGGACGGCAATCCAAAATGATGAAACTGGGACACTTGCCCGTGGACGCGGGTTATTGCAACAATTGACTTGACTCTTGTATGTCAGGTATGTAAACATTAAAACATACCAGCGATTGACTTGGTCTGTCAGGTATGTAAACATTAAAACATACCAGCGATTGACTTGGTGTCTGTCAGGTATGTAAACTTTAAAACATGTAAACATTAACCATACCAGCGACTTGACTTGGTATTCTGTCAGGTACTTGTGTCAGGTATGTAAAACATTAAAACATACCAGCGATTGACTTGGTCTGTCAGGTATGTAAACATTAAAACATACCAGCGATTGACTTGGTTCTGTCAGGTATGTAAACATTAAAACATACCAGCGATTGACTTGGTTCTGTCAGGTATGTAAACATTAAAACATACCAGCGATTGACTTGGTCTGTCAGGTATGTAAACATTAAAACATACCAGCGATTGACTTGGTCTGTCAGGTATGTAAACATTAAAACATACCAGCGATTGACATTAAACAAAACATACCAGCGATTGACTTGGTTCTGTCAGGTATGTAAACATTAAAACATACCAGCGATTGACTTGGTCGAGGTTGAAACATTTGGTCTGTCAGGTATGTAAACATTAAAACATACCAGCGATTGACTTGGTCTGTCAGGTATGTAAACATTAAAACATACCAGCGATTGACTTGGTACTGTCAGGTATGTACACATTAAAACATACCAGCGATTGACTTGGTCTGTCAGGTATGTACACATTAAAACATACCGGCGGTTCTGTCAGGTATGTACACATTAAAACATACCAGCGATTGACTTGGTTCTGTCAGGTATGTAAACATTAAAACATACCAGCGATTGACTTGGTCTGTCAGGTATGTAAACATTAAAACATACCAGCGATTGACTTGGTTCTGTCAGGTATGACTTGGTTCTGTCAGGTATGTAAACATTAAAACATACCAGCGATTGACTTGGTTCTGTCAGGTATGTAAACATTAAAACATACCAGCGATTGACTTGGTCTGTCAGGTATGTAAACATTAAAACATACCAGCGATTGACTTGGACTGGTCAGTCATGTAAACATTAAAACATACCAGCGATTGACTTGGTCTGTCAGGTATGTAACATTAAAACATAAACATACCAGCGATTGACTTTGACTTCTGTCAGGTATGTAAACATTAAAACATACCAGCGATTGACTTGGTTCTGTCAGGTATGTAAACATTAAAACATACCAGCGATTGACTTGGTCTGTCAGGTATGTAAACATTAAAACATACCAGCGATTGACTTGGTTCTGTCAGGTATAAACATTAAAACAAACATCAGGTAAAACATTAATACCAGCGATTGACTTGGTCTGTCAGGTATGTAAACAAACGATTGACTTGGTTCTGTCAGGTATGTAAACATTAAAACATACCAGCGATTGACTTGGTTCTGTCAGGTATGTAAACATTAAAACATACCAGCGATTGACTTGGTCTGTCAGGTATGTAAACATTAAAACATACCAGCGATTGACTTGGTCTGTCAGGTATGTAAACATTAAAACATACCAGCGATTGACTTGGTCTTGTCAGGTATGTAAACATTAAAACATACCAGCGATTGATGTAAACATTAAAACATACCAGCGATTGACTTGGTCTGTCAGGTATGTAAACATTAAAACATACCAGCGATTGACTTGGTCTAGTCAGGTATGTAAACATTAAAACATACCAGCGATTGACTTGGTCTGTCAGGTATTCAAACATTAAAACATACCAGCGATTGACTTGGTTCTGTCAGGTATGTAAACATTAAAACATACCAGCGATTGACTTGGTTCTGTCAGGTATGTAAACATTAAAACATACCAGCGATTGACTTGGTTCTGTCAGGTAAACATTAAAACATACCAGCGATTGACTTGGTCTGTCAGGTATGTAAACATTAAAACATACCAGCGATTGACTTGGTTCTGTCAGGTATGTAAACATTAAAACATACCAGCGATTGACTTGGTTCTGTCAGGTATGTAAACATTAAAACATACCAGCGATTGACTTGGTTCTGTCAGGTATGTAAACATTAAAACATACCAGCGATTGACTTGGTTCTGTCAGGTATGTAAACATTAAAACATACCAGCGATTGACTTGGTCTGTCAGGTATGTAAACATTAAAACATACCAGCGATTGACTTGGTCTGTCAGGTATGTAAACATTAAAACATACCAGCGATTGACTTGGTCTGTCAGGTATGTAAACATTAAAACATACCCAGCGAGGTATGACTTGATTGACTTGGTCTGTCAGGTATGTAAACATTAAAACATACCAGCGATTGACTTGGTTCTGTCAGGTATAAACATTAAAAAACAACAGCGATAAAACATCTGTCAGGTATGTAAACATTAAAACATACCAGCGATTGACTTGGTCTGTCAGGTATGTAAACATTAAAACATACCAGCGATTGACTTGGTTCTGTCAGGTATGTAAACATTAAAACATACCAGCGATTGACTTGGTTCTGTCAGGTATGTAAACATTAAAAAACATACCAGTATGATTAAAACATGACGATTGACTTGGTCTGTCAGGTATGTAAACATTAAAACATACCAGCGATTGACTTGGTTCTGTCAGGTATGTAAACATTAAAAATACATACCAGGATTACTTGTTCTGTCAGGTATAAACATTAAAACATACCAGCGATTGACTTGGTCTGTCAGGTATGTAAACATTAAAACATACCAGCGATTGACTTGGTTCTGTCAGGTATGTAAACATTAAAACATACCAGCGATTGACTTGGTTCTGTCAGGTATGTAAACATTAAAACATTGACTTGGTCTGTCAGGTATGTCTAAACATGTAACATAAAACATACCAGCGATTGACTTGGTTCTGTCAGGTATGTAAACATTAAAACATACCAGCGATTGACTTGGTCTGTCAGGTATGTAAACATTAAAACATACCAGCGATTGACTTGGTCTGTCAGGTATGTAAACATTAAAACATACCAGCGATTGACTTGGTTCTGTCAGGTATGTAAACATTAAAACATACCAGCGATTGACTTGGTTCTGTCAGGTATGTAAACATTAAAACATACCAGCGATTGACTTGGTCTGTCAGGTATGTAAACATTAAAACATACCAGCGATTCTGTCAGGTATGTAAACATTAAAACATACCAGCGATTGACTTTGTTCTGTCAGGTATTCAAATATTAAAACATACCAGCGATTGACTTGGTCTGTCAGGTATGTAAACATTAAAACATACCAGCGATTGACTTGGTCTGTCAGGTATGTAAACATTAAAACATACCAGCGATTGACTTGGTTCTGTCAGGTATGTAAACATTAAAACATACCAGCGATTGACTTGGTCTGTCAGGTATGTAAACATTAAAACATACCAGCGATTGACTTGGTCTGTCAGGTATGTAAACAGTAAAAACATACCAGCGATTGACTTGGTCTGTCAGGTATGTAAACATTAAAACATACCAGCGATTGACTTGGTTCTGTCATGTATGTAAACATTAAACATACCAGCGATTGACTTGGTCTGTCAGGTATGTAAACAGTAAAAACATAGCAGCGATTGACTTGGTCTAGTCAGGTATGTAAACATTAAAACATACCAGCGATTGACTTGGTTCTGTCAGGTATGTAAACATTAAAACATACCAGCGATTCTGTCAGGTATGTAAACATTAAAACATACCAGCGATTGACTTGGTTCTGTCAGGTATGTAAACATTAAAACATACCAGCGATTGACTTGGTTCTGTCAGGTATTCAAACATTAAAACATACCAGCGATTGACTTGGTTCTGTCAGGTATGAAAACATTAAAACATACCAGCGATTGACTTGGTCTAGTCAGGTATGTAAACATTAAAACATACCAGCGATTGACTTGGTCTGTCAGGTATGTAAACATTAAAACATACCAGCGATTGACTTGGTCTGTCAGGTATGTAAACATTAAAACATACCAGCGATTGACTTGGTCTGTCAGGTATGTAAACATTAAAACATACCAGCGATTGACTTGGTTCTGTCAGGTATGTAAACATTAAAACATACCAGCGATTGACTTGGTTCTGTCAGGTATGTAAACATAAAAAACATTAAAACATACCAGCGATTGACTTGGTCTGTCAGGTATGTAAACATTAAAACATACCAGCGATTGACTTGGTTCTGTCAGGTATGTAAACATTAAAACATACCAGCGATTGACTTGGTCTGTCAGGTATGTAAACATTAAAACATACCAGCGATTGACTTGGTCTGTCAGGTATGTAAACATAAAAAACATACCAGCGATTGACTTGGTTCTGTCAGGTATGTAAACATTAAAACATACCAGCGATTGACTTGGTCTGTCAGGTATGTAAACATTAAAACATACCAGCGATTGACTTGGTCTGTCAGGTATGTAAACATTAAAACATACCAGCGATTGACTTGGTCTGTCAGGTATGTAAACATTAAAACATACCAGCGATTGACTTGGCTGTCAGGTTGAAACATTTGGTCTGTCAGGTATGTAAACATTAAAACATACCAGCGATTGACTTGGTTCTGTCAGGTATGTAAACATTAAAACATACCAGCGATTGACTTGGTCGAAACATTAAAACATACCAGCGATTGACTTGGTCCTGTCAGGTATGTAAACATTAAAACATACCAGCGATTGACTTGGTTCTGTCAGGTATGTAAACATTAAAACATACCAGCGATTGACTTGGTCTGTCAGGTATGTAAACATTAAAACATACCAGCGATTGACTTGGTCTGTCAGGTATGTAAACATTAAAACATACCCATTGCGATATGACTTGGATTGACTTCTGTCAGGTATGTAAACATTAAAACATACCAGCGATTGACTTGGTCCTGTCAGGTATGTAAACATTAAAACATACCAGCGATTGATTTGGTTCTGTCAGGTATGTGAACATTAAAACATACCAGCGATTGACTTGGTTCTGTCAGGTATGTAAACATTAAAACATACCAGCGATTGACTTGGTCTGTCAGGTATGTAAACATTAAAACATACCAGCGATTGACTTGGTCCTGTCAGGTATGTAAACATTAAAACATACCAGCGATTGACTTGGTCTGTCAGGTGTAAACATTAAAACATACCAGCGATTGATTGGTTCTGTCAGGTGGTCTGTCAGGTATGTAAACATTAAAACATACCAGCGATTGACTTGGTTCTGTCAGGTATGTAAACATTAAAACATACCAGCGATGTGACTTGGATTCTTGGTGTCAGGTATGTAAACATTAAAACATACCAGCACTTGGCGTCAGGTTGTAAACTTACCAGCGATTGACTTGGTTCTGTCAGGTATGTAAACATTAAAACATACCAGCGATTGACTTGGTTCTGTCAGGTATGTAAACATTAAAACATACCAGCGATTGACTTGGTTCTGTCAGGTATGTAAACATTAAAACATACCAGCGATTGACTTGGAACTGTCAGGTATGTAAACATTAAAACATACCAGCGATTGACTTGGTTCTGTCAGGTATGTACACATTAAAACATACCAGCGATTGACTTGGTTCTGTCAGGTATGTAAACATTAAAACATACCAGCGAACTTGGTTCTGTCAGGTATTAAACAAAACATACCAGCGATTGACTTGGTCTGTCAGGTATGTAAACATTAAAACATACCAGCGATTGACTTGGTCCTGTCAGGTATGTAAACATTAAAACATACCAGCGATTGACTTGGTTCTGTCAGGTATGTAAACATTAAAACATACCAGCGATTGACTTGGTCTGTCAGGTATGTAAACATTAAAACATACCAGCGATTGACTTGGTCTGTCAGGTATGTAAACATTAAAACATACCAGCGATTGACTTGGTCTGTCAGGTATGTAAACATTAAAACATACCAGCGATTGACTTGGTTCTGTCAGGTATGTAAACATTAAAACATACCAGCGATTGACTTGGTTTAGCCAGGTATGTAAACATTAAAACATACCGGCGATTGACTTGGTCCTGTCAGGTATGTAAACATTAAAACATGCCAGCGATTGACTTGGTTCTGTCAGGTATGTAAACATTAAAACATACCAGCGATTGACTTGGTTCTGTCAGGTATGTAAACATTAAAACATACCAGCGATTGACTTGGTCTGTCAGGTATGTAAACATTAAAACATACCAGCGATTGACTTGGTTCTGTACCAGCGATTGACTTGGTTCTGTTAGGTATGTAAACATTAAAACATACCAGCGATTGACAGCGTCAGGTATGACTAAAACATGATTGACTTGGTTCTGTCAGGTATGCGAAACAGGTTAAAACATACCAGCGATTGACTTGGTTCTGTCAGGTATGTAAACATTAAAACATACCAGCGATTGACTTGGTTCTGTCAGGTATGTAAACATTAAAACATACCAGCGATTGACTTGGTCTGTCAGGTATGTACACATTAAAACATACCAGCGATTGACTTGGTCTGTCAGGTACTTGGTTCTGTCAGGTATGTAAACATTAAAACATACCAGCGATTGACTTGGTCTGTCAGGTACCAGCGATTGACTTGGTCTGTCAGGTATGTAAACATTAAAACATACCAGCGATTGACTTGGTCTGTCAGGTATGTAAACATTAAAACATACCAGCGATTGACTTGGTTCTGTCAGGTATGTAAACATTAAAACATACCAGCGATTGACTTGGTTCTGTCAGGTATGTAAACATTAAAACATACCAGCGATTGACTTGGTCTGTCAGGTATGTAAACATTAAAACATACCAGCGATTGACTTGGTCTGTCAGGTATGTAAACATTAAAACATACCAGCAGGTATGTAAACATTAAAACATACCAGCGGTTCGTCATTGACTTGGTCCTGTCAGGTATGTAAACATTAAAACATACCAGCGATTGACTTGTCAGGTATGTAAACATTAAAACATACCAGCGATTGACTTGGTTCTGTCAGGTATTCAAACATTAAAACATACCAGCGATTGACTTGGTTCTGTCAGGTATGTAAACATTAAAACATACCAGCGATTGACTTGGTTCTGTCAGGTATGTAAACATTAAAACATACCAGCGATTGACTTGGTCTGTCAGGTATGTAAACATTAAAACATACCAGCGATTGACTTGGTCTGTCAGGTATGTAAACATTAAAACATACCAGCGATTGACTTGGTCTGTCAGGTATGTAAACATTAAAACATACCAGCGATTGACTTGGTTCTGTCAGGTATGTAAACATTAAAACATACCAGCGATTGACTTGGTCTAGTCAGGTATGTAAACATTAAAACATACCAGCGATTGACTTGGTATGTCAGGTATGTAAACAATAAAATCATAGCAGCGATTGACTTGGTCTAGTCAGGTATGTAAACATTAAAACATACCAGCGATTGACTTGGTTCTGTCAGGTATGTAAACATTAAAACATACCAGCGATTGACTTGGTCTGTCAGGTATGTAAACATTAAAACATACCAGCGATTGACTTGGTCTGTCAGGTATGTAAACATTAAAACATACCAGCGATTGACTTGGTTCTGTCAGGTATTCAAACATTAAAACATACCAGCGATTGATTGACTTGGTCTGTCAGGTATGTAAACATTAAAACATACCAGCGATTGACTTGGTCTGTCAGGTATGTAAACATTAAAACATACCAGCGATTGACTTGGTCTGTCAGGTATGTAAACATTAAAACATACCAGCGATTGACTTGGTACCAGCGATTGACTGTCAGGTATGTAAACATTAAAACATACCAGCGATTGACTTGGTCTGTCGATTACCAGCGATTGGGTCTGTCAGGTATGTAAACATTAAAACATACCAGCGATTGACTTGACTTGGTCTGTCAGGTATGTAAACATTAAAACATACCAGCGATTGACTTGGTTCTGTCAGGTATGTAAACATTAAAACATACCAGCGATTTACGTTTGTGTTCAGCTTGGTAACAGAGTAGAGATTTATTATTATTATTACTAAATTTATTAATCAAACATATAAATATTATGTTACTGCATTTATAAAACAAAACCTTCTTAAGTTCACCTTTACAACGTTTTAGTGTTGTAGTATTTGTTTTACACATGACGGAATATTGGGGTACCAAATTTGTTTTATTGTTTACATTTTATGAATTATGACGATATTGTGGTAAACCTTTCTTGAACTAAATTCAGTATGATGAACTTTGGTAAACTGTTTCACTTTCATAAGTGGACTTTTTGTCAACACTTGACTTGTAGATGGTTCAAATCTAGTGAAACTTCCAACACAAGTAGATTTACCGTTATAAATGTGATTACTTTTGTTTATTTCTTCTAAATAATTAAGTACCGCGACATCGTGTGACCCCAGTATACTACTACTACTACTGATACTACTACTACTACTACTGCTGCTGCTGCTACTACTACTACTACTGCCACTACCACCACAACCGCCACCACCACTACAACAACAACAGCTACTACTACTACAACTACAACAACAACAACAACTACTACTACTACTACAATAGCAGCAGCTGATACATTTCTTC
>NC_054705.1:6557592-6602592 GCF_016097555.1 Gigantopelta aegis
GAAGAATAATGAGGTTTCTGCGATGGGGACCCTAAATGGAAAAAAAAAAAAAAGAGTATTTTTAACGACACCACTAGTGTACACTGATTTAATAATCATCGGTTATTGGATGTCAAACATTTGGTAATTTTGACATATAGTCTTAGAGAGGAAACACACTATTTTTTTTGTTCCATTAGAAGCAAGGGATCTTTTAAATGCACCATCCCACAGACAGGATAACACAGTCCAGCGACCTTTGATTTAGCAGTCGTGGTGCACTGGATGGAACAAGAAAGAGCCCAATGGGCCCACCGACAAGCAGCGATCCCAGACTGACTACCTATCAAGTGAGAGCTTTACGCCTGGGTGATGCCTATATAGAGGATAATACACACAGTTAACAGCTGAATTTACCTATCAAGTGAGAGCTTTACTGCTGGGTGATGCACAGGATAGAGGATAATACACAAGTTACCAGCTGGAATTTACCTATCAAGTGAGAGCTTTACTGCTGGGTGATGCACATATAGAGGATAATACACAAGTTACCAGCTGAATTTACCTATCAAGTGAGAGCTTTACTGCTGGGTGATGCACATATAGAGGATAATTACACCAGTTACCAGCTGAATTTACCTGATCAAGTGAGAGCTTTACTGCTGGGTGATGCACATATAGAGGATAATACACCAGTTACCAGCTGAATTTACCTATCAAGTGAGAGCTTTACTGCTGGGTGATGCACATATAGAGGATAATACACAAGTTACCAGCTGAATTTACCTATCAAGTGAGAGCTTTACTGCTGGGTGATGCACATATAGAGGATAATACACAAGTTACCTGGGGTGATGCTGAGGATTAACACAAAGTTACCTATCAAGTGAGAGCTTTACTGCTGGGTGATGCACATATAGAGGATAATACACAAGTTACCAGCTGAATTTACCTATCAAGTGAGAGCTTTACTGCTGGGTGATGCACATATAGAGGATAATACACCAGTTACCAGCTGAATTTACCTATCAAGTGAGAGCTTTACTGCTGGGTGATGCACATATAGAGGATAATACACCCAGTTACCAGCTGAATTTACCTATCAAGTGAGAGCTTTACTGCTGGGTGATGCACATATAGAGGATAATACACAAGTTACCAGCTGAATTTACCTATCAAGTGAGAGCTTTACTGCTGGGTGATGCACATATAGAGGATAATACACCAGTTACCAGCTGAATTTACCTATCAAGTGAGAGCTTTACTGCTGGGTGATGCACATATAGAGGATAATACACAAGTTACCAGCTGAATTTACCTATCAAGTGAGAGCTTTACTGCTGGGTGATGCACATATAGAGGATAATACACAAGTTACCAGCTGAATTTACCTATCAAGTGAGAGCTTTACTGCTGGGTGATGCACATATAGAGGATAATACACAAGTTACCAGCTGAATTTACCTATCAAGTGAGAGCTTTACTGCTGGGTGATGCACATATAGAGGATAATACACAAGTTACCAGCTGAATTTACCTATCAAGTGAGAGCTTTACTGCTGGGTGATGCACATATAGAGGATAATACACAAGTTACCAGCTGAATTTACCTATCAAGTGAGAGCTTTACTGCTGGGTGATGCACATATAGAGGATAATCAACTTTACAACATATAGTTACCAGTTACCAGCTGAATTTACCTATCAAGTGAGAGCTTTACTGCTGGGTGATGCACATATAGAGGATAATACACAAGTTACCAGCTGAATTTACCTATCAAGTGAGAGCTTTACTGCTGGGTGATGCACATATAGAGGATAATACACAAGTTACCAGCTGAATTTACCTATCAAGTGAGAGCTTTACTGCTGGGTGATGCACATATAGAGGATAATACACAAGTTACCAGCTGAATTTACCTATCAAGTGAGAGCTTTACTGCTGGGTGATGCACATATAGAGGATAATACACAAGTTACCAGCTGAATTTACCTATCAAGTGAGAGCTTTACTGCTGGGTGATGCACATATAGAGGATAATACACCAGTTACCAGCTGAATTTACCTATCAAGTGAGAGCTTTACTGCTGGGTGATGCACATATAGAGGATAATACACCAGTTACCAGCTGAATTTACCTATCAAGTGAGAGCTTTACTGCTGGGTGATGCACATATAGAGGATAATACACCAGTTACCAGCTGAATTTACCTATCAAGTGAGAGCTTTACTGCTGGGTGATGCACATATAGAGGATAATACACAAGTTACCAGCTGAATTTACCTATCAAGTGAGAGCTTTACTGCTGGGTGATGCACATATAGAGGATAATACACAAGTTACCAGCTGAATCTACCTATCAAGTGAGAGCTTTACTGCTGGGTGATGCACATATAGAGGATAATACACCAGTTACCAGCTGAATCTACCTATCAAGTGAGAGCTTTACTGCTGGGTGATGCACATATAGAGGATAATACACAAGTTACCAGCTGAATTTACCTATCAAGTGAGAGCTTTACTGCTGGGTGATGCACATATAGAGGATAATACACAAGTTACAGCTGAATTTACCTATCAAGTGAGAGCTTTACTGCTGGGTGATGCACATATAGAGGATAATACACAAGTTACCAGCTGAATTTACCTATCAAGTGAGTGCTTTACTGCTGGGTGATGCATATATAGAGGATAATACACAAGTTACCAGCTGAATTTACCTATCAAGTGAGAGCTTTACTGCTGGGTGATGCACATATAGAGGATAATACACAAGTTACCAGCTGAATTACCTATCAAGTGAGAGCTTTACTGCTGGGTGATGCACATATAGAGGATAATACACAAGTTACCAGCTGAATTTACCTATCAAGTGAGAGCTTTACTGCTGGGTGATGCACATATAGAGGATAATACACCAGTTACCAGCTGAATTTACCTATCAAGTGAGAGCTTTACTGCTGGGTGATGCACATATAGAGGATAATACACAAGTTACCAGCTGAATTTACCTATCAAGTGAGAGCTTTACTGCTGGGTGATGCATATATAGAGGATAATACACCAGTTACCAGCTGAATTTACCTATCAAGTGAGAGCTTTACTGCTGGGTGATGCACATATAGAGGATAATACACAAGTTACCAGCTGAATTTACCTATCAAGTGAGAGCTTTACTGCTGGGTGATGCATATATAGAGGATAATACACAAGTTACCAGCTGAATTTACCTATCAAGTGAGAGCTTTACTGCTGGGTGATGCACATATAGAGGATAATACACAAGTTACCAGCTGAATTTACCTATCAAGTGAGAGCTTTACTGCTGGGTGATGCACATATAGAGGATAATACACAAGTTACCAGCTGAATTTACCTATCAAGTGAGAGCTTTACTGCTGGGTGATGCACATATAGAGGATAATACACAAGTTACCAGCTGAATCTACCTATCAAGTGAGAGCTTTACTGCTGGGTGATGCACATATAGAGGATAATACACCAGTTACCAGCTGAATCTACCTATCAAGTGAGAGCTTTACTGCTGGGTGATGCACATATAGAGGATAATACACAAGTTACCAGCTGAATTTACCTATCAAGTGAGTGCTTTACTGCTGGGTGATGCATATATAGAGGATAATACACAAGTTACCAGCTGAATTTACCTATCAAGTGAGAGCTTTACTGCTGGGTGATGCACATAGAGGATAATACACCAGTTACCAGCTGAATTTACCTAAGTGAGAGCTTTACTGCTGGGTGATGCACATACAGAGGATAATACACAAGTTACCAGCTGAATTTACCTATCAAGTGAGAGCTTTACTGCTGGGTGATGCATATATAGAGGATAATACACAAGTTACCAGCTGAATTTGTTATTCTATTTATAACCCCAGCTATTTTTATTATTTTTTTAAAGCCTTTATTTTCGATATAGTCTACATCGGCTACACGTCAGTGTATATAGAAGTCAGTGTATATAGAAATGACGTAAACTACTTTACTGTTCTGGGTATTGCTTTAACTTTGTATTTTATTCACAGTTCACAGATAATTTTCAAAACCCAAAGTTCTATATATTGTGTAAAACGAATCTGTAATGAATTGCATTAAACTACCATTTTATTACAAGTTTAACACTGAAAACAGAAAGACGTAAACGCAAATGTTTTTAAACTATGTGACATCATTGTGTGTGCAGTGTCAAATTATGATGACGTCATATTTAGTACCGACAAGATGATTGGTTTGTTGGCGTCAAATCGTCCAACAGTAGTGTACGTTAAACCAATGCATGATAATTTCTCAGTGGGAAATTATGATTTTTATTTTCCCCGTTATGAGTGCCTGCTGGGGTAATATATAGAGGATAATACACAAGTTACCAGTTATTATCAAACTGATGGTGATTATAACATGAAGAAATTACCAGCGCCTCCGTCTGTTCTAGTCTGACTCCCAGTGTGAAGCGTGCAATCAGTTCCTCCGCCCTCCTGTCTATCTCCGCCGATGTGGCCTCCGCCGACAACTCGACACACTGCTGTAGCCGTTTAATCTCAGAGTCCATCCTCGACTCCATCGACTCAATCTGTGACCTCAGCGTGTCACAGGTCAACCTCAGAATACGGCGGTTCCTGTCAGCTTCACTTTCAGCACTAGTCGGCACTTCAGCATCTTCTGGTAAAAACAAAAAGTTTTTTGTTTTGTTATACACCACTACAGCACACACATTGGAAAGATTTCCATCTGTTACTCCTCCCACCCAATTATACTGAAGAAGAGGTTTGCTTTGTTTAATGACACCACTAGAGCATATTCATTAATTAATCATCGGCTGTTGGATGTCAAACATTTGGTAATTCTTACTCATAGTCAACAGAGGAAACTTGCTACTTTTTTCCTAATGCAGTGAGGAATCTCTTATATGCACTTTCCCACAGACAGGAAAGCACATGCCTTTGATATACCAGTTGTGGTGCACTGGCTGGAATCAGAAATAGCCCAATGAGCCCACCGACGGGGATCAATCCCAGACCGACCGCGCATCAAGTGAACACTTTACCACTGGGCTACATCCCGCCCTCCCCAATTATATTGATACATTTATAAAGATAATCTATCAAACCAAACCCTAACAATAAAGAGGGAACCTCACCACAATCTATCAAACCAAACCCTAAATATAAAGAGGGAACCTCACCACAATCTATCACACCAAACCCTAACTATAAAGAGGGAACCTCACCACAATCTATCAAACCAAACCCTAACTATAAAGAGGGAACCTCACCACAATCTATCAAACCAAACCCTAACAATAAAGAGGGAACCTCACCATATCTATCAAACCAAACCCTCACTATAAAGAGGGAACCTCACCACAATCTATCAAACCAAACCCTAACTATAAAGAAGGAACCTCACCACAATCTATCAAACCAAACCCTAACAATAAAGAGGGAACCTCACCACAATCTATCAAACCAAACCCTAACAATAAAGAGGGAACCTCACCACAATCTATCAAACCAAACCCTAACTATAAAGAGGGAACCTCACCACAATCTATCAAACCAAACCCTAACAATAAAGAGGGAACCTCACCACAATCTATCAAACCAAACCCTAACAATAAAGAGGGAACTTCACCATAATCTATAAAAGCAAACCCTAACTATAAAGAGGGAACCTCACCACAATCTATCAAACCAAACCCTAACAATAAAGAAGGAACCTCACCACAATCTATAAAACCAAACCCTAACAATAAAGAGGGAACCTCACCACAATCTATCAAACCAAACCCTAACTATAAAGAGGGAACCTCACCACAATCTATAAAACCAAACCCTAACAATAAAGAGGGAACCTCACCACAATCTATAAAACCAAACCCTAACAATAAAGAGGGAACCTCACCACAATCTATAAAACCAAACCCTAACAATAAAGAGGGAACCTCACCTCACCAAACAATCTATCTAACACCAAACCCTAACTATAAAGAGGGAACCTCACCACAATCTATAAAACCAAACCCTAACTATAAAGAGGGAACCTCACCACAATCTATCAAACCCTAAACCCTAACAATAAAGGAGGTTGAACCCTCACCACAATCTATCAAACCAAAACCCTAACAATATAACAGAGGGAACCTCACCACAATCTATCAAACCAAACCCTAACTATAAAGAGGAAACCTCACCACTATCAAACCAAACCTTAACAACCTACCAAAATAAAGGAACCCTTGAACATTTATAAAGAGGGAACCTCACCATAATCTATAAAACCAAACCCTAACTATAAAGAGTGAACCTCACCACAATCTATCAAACCAAACCCTAACTATAAAGAGGGAACCTCACCATAATCTATAAAACCAAACCCTAACTTTGAAACTAACCCTAACAATAAAGGAACAATGGTTGATACATTTATAAAGAGGGAACCTCACCATAATCTATAAAACCAAACCTTAACCTTGAACCTAACCCTAACAATAAAGGAACAATGGTTGATACATTTATAAAGAGGGAACCTCACCATAATCTATAAAACCAAACCCTAACTATAAAGAGGGAACCTCACCATAATCTATAAAACCAAACCCTAACAATAAAGAGGGAACCTCACCATAATCTATCAAACCAAACCCTAACTATAAAGAGGGAACCTCACCACAATCTATCAAACCAAACCCTAACTATAAAGAGGGAACCTCACCATAATCTATAAAACCAAACCCTAACTATAAAGAGGGAACCTCACCATAATCTATAAAACCAAACCCTAACAATAAAGAGGGAACCTCACCATAATCTATAAAACCAAACCCTAACTTTGAAACTAACACTAACAATAAAGGAACAATGGTTGATACATTTATAAAGAGGGAACCTCACCATAATCTATAAAACCAAACCCTAACTATAAAGAGGGAACCTCACCATAATCTATAAAACCAAACCCTAACTTTGAAACTAACACTAACAATAAAGGAACAATGGTTGATACATTTATAAAGAGGGAACCTCACCATAATCTATCAAACCAAACCCTAACTTTGAAACTAACCCTAACAATAAAGGAACAATGGTTGATACATTTATAAAGAGGGAACCTCACCATAATCTATAAAACCAAACCTTAACCTTGAAACTAACCCTAACAATAAAGGAACAATGGTTGATACATTTATAAAGAGGGAACCTCACCATAATCTATCAAACCAAACCCTAACTATAAAGAGGAAACCTCACCATAATCTATCAAACCAAACCCGACCTTTGAAACTAACCCTAACAATAAAGGAACCATGGTTGATACATTTATAAAGAGGGAACCTCACCATAATCTATAAAACCAAACCCTAACTATAAAGAGGAAACCTCACCATAATCTATCAAACCAAACCCGACCTTTGAAACTAACCCTAACAATAAAGGAACAATGGTTGATACATTTATAAAGAGGGAACCTCACCATAATCTATCAAACCAAACCCTAACTTTGAAACTAACCCTAACAATAAAGGAACAATGGTTGATACATTTATAAAGAGGGAACCTCACCATAATCTATAAAACCAAACCCTAACTTTGAAACTAACCCTAACAATAAAGGAACAATGGTCGATACATTTATAAAGAACCTCACCATAATCTATAAAACCAAACCCTAACTTTGAAACTAACCCTAACAATAAAGGAACAATGGTTGATACATTTATAAAGAGGGAACCTCACCATAATCTATAAAACCAAACCCTAACTATAAAGAGGAAACCTCACCATAATCTATCAAACCAAACCCGACCTTTGAAACTAACCCTAACAATAAAGGAACAATGGTTGATACATTTATAAAGTGGGAACCTCACCATAATCTATAAAACCAAACCCTAACTTTGAAACTAACCCTAACAATAAAGGAACAATGGTTGATACATTTATAAAGAGGGAACCTTACCATAATCTATAAAACCAAACCGTAACCTTGAAACTAACCCTAACAATAAAGGAACAATGGTTGATACATTTATAAAGAGGGAACCTCACCATAATCTATCAAACCAAACCCTAACTATAAAGAGGAAACCTCACCATAATCTATCAAACCAAACCCGACCTTTGAAACTAACCCTAACAATAAAGGAACCATGGTTGATACATTTATAAAGAGGGAACCTCACCATAATCTATAAAACCAAACCCTAACTATAAAGAGGAAACCTCACCATAATCTATCAAACCAAACCCGACCTTTGAAACTAACCCTAACAATAAAGGAACAATGGTTGATACATTTATAAAGAGGGAACCTCACCATAATCTATCAAACCAAACCCTAACTTTGAAACTAACCCTAACAATAAAGGAACAATGGTTGATACATTTATAAAGAGGGAACCTCACCATAATCTATAAAACCAAACCTTAACCTTGAACCTAACCCTAACAATAAAGGAACAATGGTTGATACATTTATAAAGAGGGAACCTCACCATAATCTATAAAACCAAACCCTAACTATAAAGAGGGAACCTCACCATAATCTATAAAACCAAACCCTAACTTTGAAACTAACCCTAACAATAAAGTAACAATGGTTGGATATTTTACCCATTTGATTTTTTTTATCATCAGCTATTGTATGTCAAACATTTCGCAGTTCTGACATATACACATTTATAAGAGAAAAATCCTGCTACATTTTTCCATTAGTAGCCAGGGATCTTTTATAAAATTCACACTGGGCACACCTTTAACACTAGCTAGCTGGTCGTTCGATTTATCAGCCTCAATTACTGCTACATTGAATTGTTCCGCCCAGTTTGATTTTGGTTGCTGGGGGCTTGGTACCGGTACCATTTCCTTGCACTGGGGACACGGAAAACTTGACTCTGTTGCCATGGATACAATGTGGTCATGGAGACATTTGTGACAAAATGTGTGGCCGCAAGAAAGTGTTTCTGGATCCTTAAACTCTAGCACACAAACACTGCAGGAAATATTATTCTTCACTTCTGATGAAGCAGCCATGTTCTCTCAGATCTGTAAAAGATAAACGATAGCGTTTTCAGCCATTTTATTGATATATTAACCAATGTTTTAGCCACAGTACTCTGTCGTTTGAGAGCTATATTTAAAGACATCTGACAAAACTTATAGTGTTTTCCTTAGACATTTTGCAAGGCATGGTAAACTATATGGTAAAATATACCGGTATAAATTAAGCCCCAGTCAGATTGACATGGTATACGGCTATGGTGACCCACGGTGCTTGAAATTGGGGGGGGAACTGTGACAAACCGTAGATCGCCACGGTTGTTTTAAGCTGTTTAAAAAAATCTATGGCTCACCATAGCTCACCGCCGGTGAATGCATATCATAGTGCCATCATAGTGTAACCGTAGTATCACCGTAGACCCTTCCTTGGCCATCCATGAGTGTCTACTCCTACGGTGACTTACAGTGACTAACGGCAGCAGTAAAGTGTCGAACCATGGGTAACTGTCATCATAGTGTATCCGTAGTATCACCGCGTCTCACCGTAGACCCTTCCTTGGCCATCCATGAGTGTCTACGCCTACAGTGACTTACAGTGACTAACGGCAGCAGTAAAGTGTCGAACCATGGGTAACTGTGACAAACCGTAGCACCACCTTTATGGTCCTTGAAGACGCTGTAGTGGTTACAGGCAGCGCTACGGTGCACCGTAGCCTACCCCGGGGAAACCATAGTGGTGTCCGTAGCAATACTGTGGTCTTCCGTAGTGAAACGGTGGCTCATCATATAATAACCTTAGCACCACCGTGGCAGACGGTCTTTTTGGACAAAACTAGAGCCAGAAATACAGTTCATAGCACCGGGACCTACCGTGGAATACCGTGGCCATCACCGGGACAGTGTGACTGGGGCTTAGCAGGCATATTTTATTAATTAATAATACATTTAAACTTCAGTCAATTTTATAATTAATTACTGAAAAAGGCTAGTTTAATCCCAGGGTTGAAGCAGCGGTGTAGCACCATGCTAAAAACAAGCTAGGGAAAACACCAACTTATATTATACTCTATTCACTCTCTGTCGTCAGAGATACTTACATGTAACTCTTAATCAGTAATGAAAATGCTGGATTGTTGCCTAACACTGAACAGGCAAAGATTTCCACAAATACAAATGTCTTATGTTGAAATACAATAAATAACATTAATCCATACCTGTGACGTCACACTATTGTTCTAGGTGTAGATTATTTTTCAAGAATCAACACCTATGAAACAATGCAATTTGAACTTTTTACGAGTTCGGGACAGGGATTCGAACCCACTACCAACAGAACTTGTACATTGTAAAAAAGTACAACGCATTAGCCCACGAGGCCATTTTAACCAATATTTTCATTCAAAAAAATCACAGAAGTTAATTTAGCAGTCACGTACTTTTTAAAAATGTATAATGGATGAAGTTGGAGAATACACGGATAACTGTCGATTCTCAAAAAATAAAGACAGTTAACCGTGCATTCTCCATTACTTACACTGGTCTGATAATTTTCGAGTTTGCCAATAACAAATACTTCACACAGTAATACACACAGTGCCACTACAGGAAGAAAGCCGACAGCACCCATTTTCAACAATGTTTCAGTTAAATATAATTATAGGTGCTGCTGGGTTTCCTCCTGTAGTATGTGTATTAGTCATTAATTAATACATGTATGCATGTGAAATACACTGCCCCTTTCCTGCGACTTCCATCTTATTTATTCCCCAATCTAATTAAAATTAGCTCCACTGGTTAATTACTATTACCTGTGGACCTAACAGCACCCCGTTGGACCTCATGTCCAGTTGACCTTTCATTCGACCAATCAAAACCTTACTCACAAAATCATGCCAGTGATTTGAAAAGAATTGAAAACATTCAGGATTATGCTGAGGGTATTAGAAATGATTTGGGTGAACTACGAAGTATGCCGGAAACTAATTTCAATACAAAATTTTATATAAAATCAGGGTTGAAAATGAGCAGTCAAAGAGCTAATTTTAATCAGATTGTTTATTCCTGATCTGGCAGCTCCTCCTATCTTTCAATTTCTTTCGATGTCCACCTCTACATCCTTGTCCCTGCAAACGCAACAGGTGCTGGTCTCTCGTGCCACACACTTGCCCGTCTCTCGTGCCACACACTTGCCCATTTCCTATCAGCTTTGGGCTTAGTGTGAACACTTTGGAGAATGCTCAGTAGTTACTTGTGGCATTGTTGAGAGGTGCTAGCAGGGATCACCCTGTCTTACGACCCACAACTAGCATGTGTATTAAAATTGACACACACTGTCAGTCAGTTTGTATTACTTTGGTTCAAAGACGGAAAGAGTTTGACCCGTACCCCTCAAAGGCTCTATAGACTAACCTTAACCCTAAACGGTAACCAGTCAATTCGTATCATAGTTATTTCATACCCAATTTTACCATTTCGTACCCAAGTCATTTCGTACCAGTTATTTGGTCATTTCGTACCATGGTTATTCTGTACCATGTCTATTTGGTCATTTCATACCAAAGTCATTTCGTACCTCAATCACTTATTGTGCAGCTTAGCTGACTGATAGTAAAATGTCGAATTACTGATTTAAAAAATAAACATTAGACTAATGCAGCTATATTGAATCCCCACCCTTAACAAAGAAACAAACAAGAAAAAGATGATATATTACTTTTATTACTTTTATCTTCAAATGATACTGATGTGACTGTTGTAACTTGATTATATAACGATTGTTTATCCAACAGCAATAAGGCAAGCATGGGCAGAGTCTGTCGACAGTGGGCAAAGGACGTAAGCTTATATAAGATGGGGGTGGGGGGAGTCTTGTATCGTATGAAATGATCATCAGTGGAAATATACATATGTTCTTTTAAACCTTGGAGCGGTTATAGAATCTGTCCGCCACTAATGCTTCTGTAAAAAGAGGGATTTTTTGGTGGGGATTCTTAAAAAAAGTGGGGCATGGTTGTTTGCGCAGGGAAAAAAGAAAGAAAATAAAATTATTTATTTAGACAAAAATAATTTTAAAAATATGGACATTAAGACTTATTGGGGGGGCCAGCCCCCCCCCCCCCCAGCCCCCCTTGCTAACCCTAATCACTCTGTAGCCGTGTAGGCTATCAACACTCCTCTATAACAATCGACCGACAAAGTTCCTAAATTAAAATAAAGTAAAACAGAAAATCATTCCACCCTATGTTCCTAAAACAAACTAAACCCTAACCGCTCCTGAAATAAAACACAAAATAACGCAAAGTTCCTAAAATAAAATAAAAATTAACTCGAGTTATTGGCTTTATTTTAGTAATCGTCAGAGTAGTTAAAATTATCGGAAATTACATATTACATAGTAAATGGATGTATTTAGGTGGCGGACATATTCTAAAACCGTACCAAAATGAGATACAGAGTACGAAACCACTATGGTACGAAATGACCAAACATTATGGTACGAGATGGTAAAAAGTTGGTACGAAATGGCTATGGTACGAAATGACCAAAGCACTATGGTACGAAACAACTATGGTACGAAATGACCATAAACTATCATTATGGTACGAAATGGATGGTACGAAATGACTAGTAACTCCCTATACCTAAAATTACCCTAACCACTGAAAAGGGGGGTACGGGTCGAACTCATGCCACAAGTGACAAGTTCGTAAATGAACACCTTTTTATCAACTCATAAAAAGAACTCAAACCTGTACGGTTGGTTCCTGTAATTTCCTCCCATTTGACTCGGTAGACCCGCTGTAAAGAGAGAACGTGCGTCCTAAACTGCGTTCATCTAACAACAAAAACACAAATACGATATTTACGAAAATACTATTCTACATTTGTCAACTATGATACGTGAAACAAAATAGATTGCAATCAGTTAACGTAAAACAATCAACAATGTGGACGTAAAACAAATTCATTCTAGTAAACAAAAGTGAAGCACCCTCCAGTAAACAGAAAAGAGTGCAATGTTTTTAACTGCGTTCAGGCGTATGCGTTTGCAAAAAGTATCGTACCGCGCATGTGCGGTTCATAATTGTCCCTATTTAAGGCAACTAAATGAAAAAAAAGAAGAAAAGTTTCTTAACTATGCACAGTTGATGAACACTTTGTTTAACACTGGCATGGAGGCAAGGGGGGCATGTGCCACCCCCCCCCCTCAGATATTTTGCTTTATATTTGCTTTATAATAGTGTAAAAATTTGTAAATATAAAAGTGTGCCCCCCCCCCTTTTTGGCACCTTCCTACGCTCGTGTTGAAAACATTTTAAAATAAAAAATTAAGTTTGCCAAGCGTTCTGGCCCTTCCGCGTTTTATACACGCCCATCGTTAACACTTGATGTCAATAATACGGATACCAGTGATATAATTTTCTTTTAATTAATAGATTCTTAATTAACACAATTTATACACTCATAATTATTTTCAATTGTTATGAATAGATTATGCGCATTGTGCACTGCTTGCACTCGTGGTTAATCTTGAACTAATCTGGCAGTGTGAGGTCCTGTGACACGCACCGAATCTTAGTTCATCTTTCTCCATTTTAAGTCAATTTCTACGTGTCATGTTAATTTTATTATTTATTTATTTATTTATTTATTTATTTATTTATTTATTAATCAATAGTCTTTTTTTTTATTATTATTCGATGAGTCTTTGGGTGCTTCTCGGTTCTTTTCTTCCTTCGGGAATTCATCCGACCACTAATCTACCTTCACATGGTTCTAATAGACGAAATCAATTCATATTGCCGATAATGTTAACGTTTACTAATAAAACTGATATAAGCAGCATATCAACACACCCAGGGAGTACAGCAATAAAAAGTGTGGCACCTCAATTCTAATCTACCTGCAAGAAAATGGGGGGGGGGGGGGGGGTCACATACCATTTAAGAGATTTAATTAATGTTTTTAATAGCAACCATCATTTTTGCTAAAAACAAATTGCAGGTCCATTGTGGGGGGGGGGGGGGGGGGGTACCCCGCATTAGTTTCGACCTGCATAACAACTATATAACAAATAAAAGTGTATTTATTTATTGTCAATGAATAATAGTATTTGCACAAATAATCAATATCACATATTACTACCAATCGCAATCAAACAACTGTTTTTACCCCGTAAATATTTGAGGTGCACCTCGAACTTTGACACGGAACTCTCTTCTGTGGTACTATGCAACCGCATGTAAATATTTGAGGTGCACCTCGAACTTTGACACGGAATTAACTCTCTTCTTTGGTACTATGAACCCGTGCGTAATGGAAAGGACGACCATCACGATGGAATAGGATCTGCAGTGATCACTTCATCCCTGGGGATTACAACAATTATTTAAGGTGGTCGATAAATATGACTTTTTTTTACTTTTTTTTAAACATATCTGTTCCAAGCCTGTATCCCCACCGGCACCTGTCCTACGATTGCGCATGATACAACAACCAAGAAACCACGACGAGCACGAGCTAAACTAGAGCTCAAAATGGGGGGGGGGGGGGGGGGGGGGGATTCGGGGGGGGGGCGGGGAGGGTACCAGAGCAGGGGCGGCAGTGTAAAATATAGTGGAACGACTCTTTTTTTAAATTAAAGTGAGGACATTTTCACAGATTGTCACGGGGATCCTATAATACCCGTAACTGAATGAAACACGACTGTCCAAATATCTCTGGGGTGGGGGTGGGGGTGGGGTGGGGTGGTAATAAAGTCTTCCGACGCGGAGGCTTGCATTACCTATTTACCACATTATGTACGAGCGAGTGGACGAATCGTCCGTGGACGAATCGTCCGTGGACGAATCAACCGCATGATAATGAATACAAACAGTTAATAAAAACTGGATAGTAATGTTGAATTCTAACTCTATTTTACTTTTTTGGTTATAGTATACACAAAATAATGTTAAGAAACGATTACAATGTCAAAGACATAACTATTAATATGTTTGAAAAAAATGCAGTCATCGAGGTGAGTGGACGAATCGTCCGTGGACGAATCATCCGGTGGACGAATTGTCCAGTGGACGAATCGACTGGAAAGCCCTTCCACCATGGCCGGCCGCACAGAGGTATGGGTAATATTGCTATTTTTAGCACATAACGCGGAAGTAAGGTTTTGGTCCCTATAGGCCCCTCGCTTTCTCGTACTTGCAACAGGTAAGTTAATTTAAAAGGAAAAAAACTAAACAAAACGGCAGGAGTTCCTTATTTTCCCCCATACAATTTTTAAAGAAATATTTGTTAGAGGTTAGTTTAAGGTTAGGGTTTGGGTTAGCGATAGTTATCGTCAACGTCCCTAACTGCGTTATGCTTCAAATTCCGTTCACTTTGTTTTCTCGTGCACGGTTCGCGCAATCAACATCCGATTTGTTGTCATCGGCATGTCGTTCATTTATAAGGTTTTTCTTCACAGTTCAGGAACATTTTTATAAACAATAAAGTTGAGAAAAGTAAGTATCTAAATCCGAAACTTTACAAACCCCTAAAACCATTAATTTTACCAAGTCGTTTTTGTTTATTCCTTAAAATTACCAATATAGGGTCCACATGACTCGTAGAAATTGACTTAAAATCGAGAAAGATGAATTAACATTCGGTGCGTGTCACATGACCTCACACGTGCCAGATCAACAAGGCCAAAGAATTAAATTTTTATGATTTTTAGGACCCCTGTTGTTAGAATTTGTTTTCAATTATTATATTTGAACTGCAAAAAGTATGCTACATTTTTGTGCCTCTATTGTAGTGAATAGTATTCATAATCCATTCCTAACGGTTGTAAATAATTTTGAGTATATAAATTTTGTTAATTTAGAATCAATTCATTAAAAAAATTATATTTTACAAACTATGCGCAGGTATGGACGTAATACCTGTCAGTATTTTTTTTTTTTTTTTTTTTTAATTTTATTACCCCAGAAACCATTTGGTAATGTCAGGGTTGGGGCCTCTGAAGTCATTACTTACAGTATGAGTCTATAATATAACTACATATAGGCCTATATGTCAGGGATCTATCCAGACATTCTCTGGTACCCAAAAAGGTCCCCCTCTCAAAAGAAACAGGCATTGAAAATTCTCAATTTGTCTTTATTGTTTATTTTGTTTTCCCAATTTCATCTGCTATGGGACCCTAGTGAAAAATCCTGGACAAATCCCTGCATGTACATATATAAATATGCATGTATAGAGGTTATTCTCAACAAGGGATGCAAAATGATGTGACGTGAATAACCTCTATTAAAAATAACCAATATACAATACCTTTACATTACAGGTTTCATATGGGCAGATAAAAAAATAAGAGAGAATGTTCAAGTCAAGAGAGAGAGAGAGAGAAAAAAAATATAATAATAAAATAATAATAAATTTTAAAAAAAAATTAAAAAAAAAAAAAAAAAAAAGAGTAAAGAAGACAGATTTCCAAACTATAACCATTAACCATTTGTTTCGAAGAAAATTTACCAAGGTCTCCAAACTTCTTCAAATTCACTGAACTGACATTTTTTATACAATATATATTTTTCAATTTGCAGTTTATCTTTTATTATATTTTGAAGTGCCTCAACATTTAGTCCGGACTTCTGAATTTTCATTCTATAAATGTAATATTTTACATTAATAATTAGCCAATTAATAAATCTGTATTTTTGATTTGTAAGTCCAAACAAAACTATATTTTTGTCCAATGAGATGTGTTCATCTTTGGCTTGTAACCAATATTCAACAGCTTTCCAGACTTCAGCAACTTTTGTACAATTATAAAACAAATGTTCCAATGTTTCTGGTTGGAGATAACAAAAATGACAAATATCAGAATCTATATATTTTATTTTATGCAAAAAAGTATTTGTTCTGTGCAAGATTTTATACTGGAACCACATTAAAGATGGGTCTTTTAAAACTGAAAAACGGTAAACTGTAATAATATCCCCATATTTGTGGAGAAAAAGTACAACCCAATTTACAATAATATTATTTTATTTGTGATGTAGGTATTACCGTATTTGACCGGAAATAAGCCCAGGGGGCCAAGACAACTCATTGTGAGTTTGGCATGGGGTGGGCTCATTCCCAGACAAGGGGCCAGTTTTGTTGAAACATTTTTTTAATAATAATAATCTAGGAAGAAAACAAAAAACGTTCAGTAGCACATCTATTATTTAGTGTTCCATTTGTTATTAATAAATAATAATTGTTTATTAATTAAATTGTGGGGTTTTTTTTACTAGTATCTTAATTATCAGAAACACACCTTCTATGTTACAATTACTTACCAGTGCTGTTTATTTACATCCAAAATTTAATGCTGAGAAGACTTAAAACAACAGCAATTAACAACAAACAAATATACACACGTTTCTGACACAGGCAGCCAGCTTACACTACAAAGAATTGTCAATCTAAGGTCATTGTTCTTAGCCAATCAGAATAAGGTATTTGCTTAATTAGCATTAACTGCGGACCCAGTGTGGTGGTAAAAATAGACATTGGTTTTTAGTTCATACTTGGGCTTGGATACTTCAGAGAAATACTGCAGGCATGAAATTGAAAACAATGTTACACACTGTTATTGTTAGACTGCTAAATCTCACTGGTGGTAAAATATTGTGTTACATTTGTGTTTAATTATCTGCAGGAGGTATGACCTTTTAAATGAACTTTGAGCAAACTTGTAATTTCATGTTATTTATAAGGTGACGAAGTTGGGGGTGGGGCTTATTTACGAATGAGGGCCTAATTTCTTAAATGCTATCAAAACGGAGGTTGGCTTATTCAAAGACATGGGCTTATTTCTGGTACTTTATTCCTGTTCAATAATTGGTATATTGTTTTACATCCCTTAGCATCTTTTAGAAAAATGCTTAAATTGAAAGGGAAAATTGGATTGTTCAGAGGTACAAATATTTGGTTATCAGTTTTAATATTGCCAATAAATGTTCTGATTGCTCTTATTAAAGTGGCATATTCTAAAAAAATTGATTTTATATTGTATCTTGCTTTACAAACTTCATAATCCATAAACTGTCCTTGCTCATTCAATAAATCATGTATAAAAATTATGCCTTTTTCAATATAGTGTTTATACAATATAGGTTTATCATCTTTAATGATATGACTATTATACCAAATATTTGTACTCATTATGCCTGCCAGTATTGACATCAAGTGTAAGCGATATGTGTTGATAAAACGCAGACCTGACCAGAACGCTTGACAAATTGAATTTTTCCTTTGAATAAATTAAGTGTTCGGCAAATGTGCATAATTAAGAAACATATATTTTTTTATGTAGTTGTCTTAAAAATGGAAAATGATGAACTGCACATACGCATTACGATACATTTTGCAAACGCATGCACCTGAACGCAGTTAAAAACGTCGCACTTTTTCCTGTTTACTGTAGGGTGTTTCACTTTTGTTTACTAGAATGGATTTGTTTTACATCCAAATTGTTGATTTTTTTTACGTTAAATGATTAAAATCTATTTTGTTTCACGTATCGTAGCTGAAAAATGTAGAATAATATTTCCGTAAATATCGTATTCGTGTTTTTGTTGTTAGGTGAACGCAGTTTGGGACGTCGATGGTATATATACTGACACACAATGAAAACGCAAAACAGATATTTTGCAATATTTTGTTGTGATTAATGAAAAATATATTTATTGGACTTAAAATAACAATTTATGAGAGGAAACCATTGATTGGTACTTTTGTCTGGGTTTTAATCCTGGTTTTGAAACCCACAAAATGGTGTGAAATGCGTTCACTACATGCTCAATGATGCTGCATGCAATGCACATGAAATGCCAGTATGTGGACACCTAAAAGTTATGTAACGGTGTCATATTCCTCGTCACATTAAGAATGCCACGACTTGGAGAAGAACAAAGGGGCGAGTGTTGGGCATGGTTCAAGGGGGGTACTTCGCAAAGCCAAGTTGCTAGGACCTTCAGAGTCCATCCATCAACTATTGGACGACTTGTTGAACGTCATCAACAGACCGGGAGTGTCCGTGATCCACCTCGATCTGGTCAACGTCCCGTTACGACCCCACGCCAAGATCGGCAGATTCGACTACACCATCTCCGTAACGTCGCTGAGCTTGCTCATGGGCTAATGGTGGACACACCAGATACTGACCTTGATATGGGGGGTGGGGTGGGGGTGGGGGGGGTGAACTTTTCGATTACGAATGCAACTCGATTACTGATGATAACTGGCCATGTTTCCATGTGAATGTATCTCATGAATACCAGTCATTAATGTCATATTACATTATCCATCAATTCATTAATAGTTTGTCGTTATTTGCAATGAAAAGTTGTTTTTGCGTTTTCATTGTGTGTCAGTATACAATACCTTTTAAAACAATTTAACCAACATAATGTTTATATTTCGTAAGGTGCCAGTAGAAATAATATATATTAAACATTAAGATACTGTATGGCCAAAACGGACCTCATTGATGTTAACATTTCACCAGTGTCAGTCGCCATTAGCACAACTAAATGATCAGGTCAGGTCACAGTGCTTTACGTGCACATTCAGAGCAAGCTGTTGTAGCGCACGCCAACAAAATGATCAATATATTAAACTACCAATTGCTCAATATCAGTGTGGCCAATCTACGTCATAATGACGTCATTTCGTAGACTTTAATGTCGATAGTATTAATGGTTTAAATAAATAATGGGCGTTCAAGGTGCGCCAACTCATCAATAGGTGGCGTTACGCAACAACAGGGTCTCCCACGTGACACTATGAAAAACAAGGAAGTAAACGACTTTGCGTCTATAACATTTTGTAAAAAGTTCTATAAATAATGCTTTCTTCGTGTTTTTGTGTTCCTCAATACCACGGAAGAGTGGGAGTGGGAACTATTTTCTCGTGCCCCTATCCACAGAGGTTCAGGCACGCCCACTACGGATTTAGCCTCTGACTTCGCCAGTGACTAACTCCGGAGCAGGAGGGGGGGGGGGGGGGGGGGGGGGGGGGGGGGGGGGGGGGGGGGGGGGGGGGGGGGGGGGGGGGGGGGGGGGGGGGGGGGGGGGGTAAGTTTGAAGTGGGCGGAATTTGGAAGAAAGCCATTTAGTACGGTCAGCGCGAGCGCGGACCAAATAGCAGACACTTCATAAAGCTTGAAGTACACCGAGTGGGAGCCGTGCTCTGATTGGCTGAATTTCGATTCCTCGGTGAAGCCTGTTTTTTACCTAAGTCTATGAAGAGTAACTGCATACCAAAACATGTCTGGACTCTAAAATTTAACCCAAAGTAGGTAAGACTGCTCAGCCAAAAGGTTTTAAGGTGATTTTGAGCAATTGAACGGGCGCCAAAGTAAAATGCGTTAGACTACTTATAAAAAAATAAACATAAGAATTTTGAACTGCTTCCAAAACGTTTAAAGTCTAACTAGCCCAATAAAAGAGGTTACTCACGGAGGAAAAGGAAGTTGGTAGAGGGGATGTCGTCAAGGAGAGCTGATGAAGAGGGTCGAATCCAGATGGTGGAGGGCTTGCCGGTGTGTGGACTTGGCGATGCTCTCGGTGATTGGACGGTAGTCCTCCCCGGCAACGGTCTTGATGACGCGGTGGATGGTCGGGTTGTCCATTTCATCGAGAAGCATCCCTTGGTGGAAAAGTCCCCTCCGGCGGACAGTAAGGCAGATCCCTCTCCCATCTTTCATAATGATCCTCCTCACCGAAAACTCTCCTTCCGTCAGCGGCAGAGGTTCGTAGGTCTCCGGACCAGGTTCGCATAAGAGCCGACGGACATCCCCGATGTTGGTCTTGACCAGCCTTGCGTAGCGCGATGGTAGCTTGCCAGACTGTAATGCCCAAGGCTGGCCGATGGTCGGATCCTCTATCGGCGGCGGTGAAGTCGGTGTAGGCGGTTGAGTCGGCGGACTTGGCTTGTCTGGTTGGTCGCCTGGGGACACAACCGCCTTCCGTTTCCCAACGGCCACAAGACGGGCCTGGGTTTCTGCAGCGCCACTCTTCCTGGGTGGGCGTGGCATCGCTGGAAACCCGGAGGCTGAAGGCTTCGGAGATGTGGGGGGCGATTCCATCAGGGCCCGGTTAAGGTCCGTTTCCGGCTTCGCCACTGGCAAGTCAACAGCTGGATCCAGCAGAGCTGTATCAGTTGGTCTCGCTGGTGTAGACTGGGGCTTGGGGCGTACAACGGAAGAAGTCGCCGCCGATAGTTGAGCTACCGGTTTTGACTTCCCCCGGTCCGCCCCTGGCGCGTCCGTCTTTCTCCTCCTCCTCCTCCTAGATGGCTTCCTCGCTGGTTCACCGTACACCAAGGTCACGGTTGCCCGTGGCCCGGTGTACGTGACGCGGTACTCCAAAAGCACTCCGTACGAAGCAATGAGTCCCCCCAGGTGGGGGGGTAGCTCGAGAGAGCAGGCGCACACGTCCTGCTTCATCATTGTTCAAATCGGACTCGACTGAAAATGCCACGGAAGAAGGAAACTTTCCAAGTGGCAAGATATTGTAAAACAAAAGACGGATTGTTGCTATGAGTTAAGACAAATGACACTTGAAAGTCGACCGTCAGTGTTGTTTGTTTTTACAGACTGCATATATTCTGCGACAGAAGATTATAAAACATGTAAGTCCTACTGAATTTGTATTTTACTATTTTCTCCTGTAGATTCTGTTAGAATATAGTTTAGGTAATGCTAAAATATAAAATATTAATAACACGATGATATTAATTTTTTCTTTTTGCTTAAAGGCACACTATCTCTATCACTGATATTATCAGTTTGCATGTGCTATTGTTTCACCACTTTTACATTATTTAGGTCTAGCCTACTTGTCAATTATAAGTACACATTTAATTAATCAATCCTACAATTAATCTTTGCATAATTAATGAATAATGCAAGGATATCAAATTGTAATGTGCAGCCAATCAAATTGTAATACGAAGCCTCTCAAGATTTTATATACTCGTAGAGCCAGGACATAGACCAGTGGTAAGGCAATCACCTAATGTGTGGTAGGTTTAATATTGATTTCCGCAATGGGTCCATTGGGCTATTTTTCATTCTATCCAATGCTCCACAACTGGTGTAACAAAGGCTGTGGTATGTACCATCCTGTCTGTGGGATACTGCATATATAAAAGATTGCTTTCTGCCCATCAGAAAGAATAGCCCATTGTGTGGTGGAAGCAGGTTTCCTCTCATTATCTGTGTTGTCCTTAACCATATAACCTTACATACATGTATACCATGCATATAATAATAATAAAAATTAAATAATATTTGGATAGTGGGGGTGTTATTTCGGGGGTTTTTTCTTCAAATTACTGGTAGGATATACATGTATTATATTTGTTTGCACAATCATCCTCCCACCTCCTCCCGGCATCTTTATACTGATTCCAGTAATAGTATTATACTATATAAATTATAATGTTATATTTTTATAACATCTTTTATGATGTTGTTTTGCCCTTGTTACCAGTTTGCCCGAGTCATTTCACATTTTCTTTTAAAGATTTATAAATAAGGAAAGAAAAGGAACAATAACCCAATAACACCCCCTCCACCCAAATATTATTTTAATATTATTTTGTGTACATTTGATAGATGTTTGGCTGTGTAAAAGCTGCAAGTTTCTTTTCTCACTAGTCCAAGTGCCAAAAATAACATGCATGTATGTCAAATACTAAGTACTAAAGTACCTATACTATAGGATCTGCGGAGGCTCTTTAAACAGACATTCCTGTTTCCTATTTGTTGATTTAAAAATAAGTGCAAATCATTAAACTTAGCTACATGAATACATTTGTATTATAACTGAATTTTGCATTTCAGGTACAGAACTAGTACGGTTCCTTAAAGACTGAAGCTAGAAGCCATTCCATGCTTGTTTTTATGGATAGAACCTGATTTATTGTCTTGTTGGGACAGGACAAACAGACGAGAAAATGGAAACAATAAAAAAAAAGTGCCAGATTCGTATTCAGATGATGAAACAAAGTTTTTTGTTTCATGATGATTGTTCCTTAGTAAAAAAAAAAGTAATAAGTGTCAATGTGTCAGATGTTGAAGTTGTGAGATACAAGTGAATATCAGACTATACTTGGAACTTGGAAAGGTTTTTGGGGGTTTGTTTTAAATAATTGTGATTTATATTTCTAAATTATGATGCTTTGCATGTTGTTGGTTTTATATTTTTAGACATTTATAAATGCTTTCTGTTTACATACATTTGGGTTCATACCCCCCTCTCCCCCAATAACCCCCCACAAATTCATTGACATTAATTGGCTTTGATCTGGGGGAGGGAGATAGAGAAGAAGGAAAGAGAGAGAGGGAGGGGTGAGCAGATGGAAGACCTGGATAGTTATTGCTGGGGATAAATACACTGCGAAACTATGGATTGCTTGTCGACTTTTTTTTCTGTTATGTACTGTATATATAACATAACATGGTGACAGGTGTAAAAAAAACAAAAACACCCAAAATATGTTGATGACTAAATAGAGTTCATCTAAAAATAGTTCACCCTTCACAGCTGTTGCATTAGTGGCACTGGTACTCGGGGCTTTAGATCTCACTCATTTGAGCACAATATATATACATGTATATATTGTTTTCTGCTGCTGAAGGGTTATATTGCATTAAAGTTATTTTAATCTAATTCAAGCAAAATATTTCAGTGATTTTGAAGTAAACTGTTTTGAGGTAAGCATGTTTGTATTTAAAGTTAGTCTCTGATTACCATATTATAACATCATGTACAAATATGAAATACAAGCTCAAATGCACTTTTAAAAAACTCGTGTGTGTTCGCTGTGAACGAAGATCTAAAGTATACGCTTGATTCGTCGCCTGTGCCGCCATAACTTGGCAAAGCACAAACGACAGCCTGTTGTCAGTTTCATTTAACACGTGCGTTTGCAGATTTCAAATTGTAGGGTTCGTCACAAAAAATTAAAAGAGAAATCTTGCGCTGTACGAAGAACGTTCGGTTGAGGAATGAATGATTGTTTAACGACACCCCAGCACGAAAAACACATCGGCCACCGGGCGCCAAACCATGGTAATGGAAACAAATAAGGTGATAATCAACATCAATAGAAAAATTCAAGATATAAATAAAAACAGTGTGAAGAACTGTGTAAAAATACAAATATAAATATCACAGATAGATACTGACTTTTACTCTTAAACTTCAATTTGTGCTGTATTGGCCATTCCCAAAGAGAATGTTACACCCCTGCACCACGGCGAGGTTACAGCACGCGCAGGGGTTCGGTTGAGGATACGGTATTGAGTCTTTCGTTAAAACCGGTTTGATCTTGACAACGTATTATCGACAATCGTACCTTCCTATTTCAGAATTAATATTTTATAAAGTGTTAGTAGAACTTTCAAAGTTTAGTTTGTATACTAGTAACACATTAATCATGTATATATTTTTTAAATAAAATATACTAAAGTAGACGATGAACGTTTTCACCTCTTAATTTTACGTGTTAAAATCGACATATTCAAATAAATATTCTTTCGTTTGGAAAGGGTAAAGTTAGGTTAACGACATCAAAGTTAGAGCATATTGATTTAATAATCATCCGACGCCATACAACCGTAAATAAAATGTGTTGAGTGTGTCATTAAATAAAACATATCCTATCCTTCCTTCCATCTGCTGTTGGATGTCCAACATTTGGTAATTTTGACATATAATCTTAGAGAGGAATCGGGTGCATGTGCAGGGGGAGGGTATTGGAGGTCGAAACCCTTACTTGCCCAAGCTTAAAAAAAATCGAAATGTATTTTCTGGGGGAGCATGGCCCCATATAAACTTCGCTCAGCACAGTCTATAACCCCAACCCCGCTGAAATCCCTGCACACGCGCCTTGGAAACCCGCTACAATTTTTTTTGGCAAGGGATCGTTTATATGTACCATCCCACAGACAGGATATCACATACCATGGTCTTTTATATACCCGCCGATGGGATCGATCCTAGACCGACCGCGCATTTCCAAAAAACACCTTTTTAGGTCTAAGTAATGAATAAAAATAATATATAGTCTTGAAAAATGTTACGTAAATCGAACACAGTACCCTCTTCCTCTACCCCTAGATCGTTACGTACTTAGTAACACCCCCTTACATGTAACGCGTATGCCAACAGCTGGCCACTGTCAAAATTTCAAGGCAAATCCCCCCCCAGCCACCCACCCCTGGAAAGGCGTTGTACCATACCTCTATGGATATAAATATGTTTTGGAGATATGAGACGACCCCTCAATCAAGACAGTTAAATTTGTTAAAAAATTGCGAAAACTCACGTGATCTCTTTTTGGGGAATTCCACACTTGTGATAAGCCAATGAAAACCGACATCGGTAGGAACCCGTTAAAAGTGTCCCACTTTTGAAATACTGGCTTTGTTTTTGACCTGGATAAGCCAGCGTAATGAAACCAATGCGGAGTGCGGCGTCATATATGCACCAAACGTAATTGGATTTTCTGTTCTATATGCTTAAATAATAAAAATATTCCGGATACTGCCGCTTTAATTTGGTATGTTTATTTTGGGCACAGCATTTAATACCTTGGCTTAGTTGCAATCTAAAGCGCCAGTTTACCATACCATGAATTGACCCATAGGCATACTGGACATTTTTTTTTTGGGGGGGGGGGGGGGGGGGGGGGGGGGGGGGGGGTTGAACTGAACTTGCCCAGTCCCCCCGTACCGTACGCCTATGAATTTGGCCCATATTGTTTCACTACTGCAATCTGTATTCCAAAAACAATTTAAGTGGAACATTTTATTTATTAAATGGAGAGGAGGAAAGGTGACAAAATGTTTTATAAAAACATTAAAGTATAGTTATTAGTGGTGTGAATGTATATTGTCCCAAACTGTGACCCATGACTGGTATAAAACCCCATGATATTTGCTGTCATGTGTGGAGAAGTGTATACTTAGTAATAATGCTGCTAATGGAAAACCGTCAATTACCAAATGGTTGACATTCAATAGCTAATTAATTTATCAGTGTGCTCTAGCGGTGTCATAAAGCAAAAATACATTTTAACTTAAAAGGCATTCACAGCATCCAGGTAAGTTTGAAGACTGATCATAAAATTTGCACCCCCCCCCCCCCCCACCCCACCCCACCCCACACACACACACACACACGCCTCAAATAGGTAAAATATGTTCATCCCCAACAAACAAAAAACCTGTTCGACCCCACTTGGGGTTTTGGTGTATCCTGTTTTTTTAAAATATCGATAAGGGAAAAAGAACAATGACTACGTTTGTAGGTAAAATAGGTCATGTGATCACTAACACCCAAGTATATCAATCAATGTCGTCTTTACTGCCTAACATTAATATTGGGGGTGGGGCGAACCGACAAATAGTTGGGGTCGAACTGGCTTGGAGAGAAACGTCTGGTACCCAAGTCACTGACGATAATTTGTTTAAAAAAGTCATAATAAAAGTTTTATGTAAATTCACAGACATAGTACTCCACAATGATTATCATTTTCGAAAAAAATATTACAAAATTATAATTTTACTCCCATTTTGCAGTTGGTCCGAATTAATGTTAGTCACGAAAAACCGTACAACACGTACACACCTTACCTACGTATATTAAGCCTACGATACAACGAGAAATAAAACAAAATTTCGATCTGCACATCAGTTTCTACTTATTTTTATTTCGTTTCATAATTAATGCAAGTTGAATACGCTGTATTTTGATGTTATTTAACTGTGTACGAAAACGACTTGCTAGACTGGTTTCCTTTTTCACGTAGGACCGTATTTTTGTGTGGCGTTGACTTCACCTCGAAGCCTCATTAAAGGAGACCGGACACCAAAGCATATATACGGCGTAATGAATTGTTTGCCGTCATAAACCACAACACGCAACTACCGCGCTCCCCTTATTGAAAGTTGGGTTGGTTTTTTTTTCGCCGATCTCCGATGTTTGCCGGAAACTGTCGACAATTGATGAGCTAGAACCGTGACGTCATCGATGAGAAGAAAACTGAATCTACCAAGCAACATGGACGAACATAGCGATTCGAGTGACGAAGAATTGTGTCCAGCTTGTGCTAATGGCATCAAACCGTGTCAGTTTGAACCACTTATCAGACACTTTGTCCCTAATCCTGAAAATGTTGTCTTAGACGAAAATTCGGATGAATCAACTGCCGACGAGGACGAGGAAGCCACACGGTCATAGACTAGCATACAAGCATTTTTTTAAACATACTTTTTTAATGACATTTTTAATGTAAACTGAAGCAAATGGACCTAATTAGAAGAAAAGCACACAAAATGTAATAATATTTATCCATAACTCTTGTTCAGCATAGATGTAAATATGACACGTCAGTGGATATTCTAAAGGCTGATTTCGCAAATTTGCAAAAAGCGTCCCCTCCTCACCAAAGCAAAATATAATAATTTAACAAAAAAACTTTGTTCTCTTAACTAGTTACCCTCCAAGTTTTAATGTGCTTGGTTAAACAGTTGTTTTTTTTAATTATTAAGAAAATGTGTTACCAGTCTGCCGAAACTGTCCACAGCCGGGTACAGAAACACAGAAATGTTGGAAAATATACTGTTGTCATATACTGACAATCATTTTACAACTAATGTCTTATCGACAATATTATTATGTAGTCTTTGCATTTATTAATATAAAATAAAACAGGCCCGTAGAAACAGGGGCGGGCCTAGGGACTTGTTCTCCATCACACACTCTAGGATAAAAATATATGTTTTAAATTTTCACTACTCTGCATAAGTAAAGATGATATAAAGATAAAAATCTAGTTTGTATCCCTCACTAAAGACCGTATCCCCTCCCCCACTTCAAATATCGTTTCTACAGGCCTGTACAAATGTTGATAATATGTAGAGGGTGAGGTTAGGAGCCAGTTACTTTTATCTTTAGGATTTTGTAATCATGATTTCAAACCAACTGTTTCAGGTAGTTTGCTCCACATACTGACATAAAGCACATTTGTTATATATTGGAATAAAATAAAAATAATTACAATATATCCAGTGTTATTTTCTTTAATTATTCATGGAGGAAGAAGGAAGTCCTGATGAAAATATATTACAGGTAAAATATATAACAGGTAAAACAGGTACCCCCACTTTTTTACCATTGTAACCAAAATCTGATGTAGAGTTTATACCCGGTCCGTCAGTGCCACCCCCCCCCCCCCCCCCCCCCACACACACAGTCGTTCCTACGGGCCTGTAAAAACTAAATATATTCAAAGGAGTATATTGGGTGGTTATAGGTTTGAAATGGGGTTTTTTATTGAACATTTTATTTCATGCACTTTTATAAATTTTAAACAGCAATTATGTTACTATAGTCTATCGAAAAAATAAAACATATATATATATATATATATATATATATATATATATATATATATATATATATATATATATATATATATATATATATATATATATATAGACACACACACACACACACACACACACACACACACACACATTAATATCTGAGATTTTTTAGCACATACATATAAGTTTACCCTCCGCACCCTCTGGCAGAAACCCAGGGTAGGTATTAAAATAATTATTTGGTGTAGAGTGTTTTTAATATGACATACAGAAAGCATTGAAAAGTACAATTTTATTATGCTTTAATAATCGACATTAGCTTTAAAATTATTTAACCATCATTCCTTCTGGCCAGAGTACATATGTTGTTCCTAACAGAGTGTTAGCATTTTAATTTTAATGGCAGTATACTGAACTGACGATAAACATTGTTAACTAACGTAATAATTTACGTTTTGAAGGTGTTTTGTTATGAGGTTAACAAACCAACTAGATCAAGAGACGTTAGTATGGAGTCGTTATGGGCTGTCGGTGAAAATTAATTTGGTAATTATAGGTAAATAAATGTGGTTTAAATATTCGTATGTGAACAAATTGCAATACCTTTTTTTAATGTATATCTTAAGTACATACTTGTTTTAATTTTCACATTGTAAATGTACCATAACCTGCTGTATTTAGTTGTTGTAAAGCCCATTCGACGACAATAATGCGTCCATGTTTTAAAACAACTTTCGGGGTTTTTTTAGAAATCGAAACCATGATGTTTCTTGGGATGCATTGCTGTTACTGTTGCAGTTAAACACTGCGCAGTTAACCATCATATAATTACGTCGACAGTATATAATAACACTAATTATCTTGTAAATTAAATTTCCGATAAACCTGGAGACAAAAAAAAGAAGAAGATGACTAAAAGGCACAACCAAAGAATCGACACGCGTACCGGTATTGCTTGGTAACTCTCACCGATGACGTATTGCCTCGCTTTCGTTCAGATCTATGCATAATCCCGCCCACTTCTGTTTTTACCCCAAACCTAAGACGCGCAGCTGACCGGTGCCTCGCAGCGAGCCGGGCGTTAGAGTAATGCGGTCTTTGACGCTAACTTAATCCATTACACACTACATGTCTTTTGGTGTCTGATCTCCTTTAAACAAATCCACAAAATATCTAAACTATATCAATGTTTAGACGTATAGTGATATATTGATGTAGTTTGCTGATATAGTGGTCGCAATTATTAAGTTATTGTGACATTTCATCTTTTCACTACAGTAAGGTACATGTCGACTGTTAACATGGCTCCGGTGTTAGTAACATAGCCCGTGTACTGCTTACGGAAACCCCATTGATTGTGACGTACATTGGCCACACAAGGATTTCCGATGGCGTTTCGGCCTGAAAGAATAAACCGTAATCACCGAAGCGTCCTCTATACCTTTCAAAATATATACTCGTCTTGCCATTCCCACAATTCCACAAGACGATCAGGAGAAGAAAGTGATATCCACTCATTTTTTACAATAGGTTTATAGTGGGAACGATAGCAGAGATCATGGCAGGATTATGAGTGACGGATTGACTTGGCTAACTGATTCCATGCGTCCAGATCACTTATGACGTGGTGATGATGAAATAAACATGCGTCTGGAATGTTTCTTTGAAAATAAACTGGGACGGTTTTATTATCACTTGTGATGAGCAGGCGTCCAAGTCTGCTTTCCATACGTTCAAGGACGCTTGGACTCGTCTTAACGCGACCCCTGGGTGACGACCAGGTCACCAGTGCATGCAGCCAATGAAAAACAACACGGTGGAAATAGATTACACTGTGACGTATAGTTAACCTGACAATCATGTGTCTGTAACGGCTGTAAATAACTTAGTCGGAAAAGATGTTAAAGGGACACACCCTAGTTACGGCTAGTTGTTAACCATTACGGCGTTGTTTTTCGCTATTAAACCTATTTTTTTCACAAATAAAATTGCACTTTACTTACCGTTTATTATTTAGAATATACATTTCCATTCACCTGAAGTGTTTTCTGGTAATCCTGGTAATCCTGGTGTTTGTAATACCACAAAATGCATTTTTCGTATTTCTGAAAAACGGACGAACGCTTGAGAAAAAAACGTTGAGCAGACAAGGTCTAATCTATTTTTAGACGGGATATTTCCATTTCAATGTCACAGACGTTATTATACCACGTGACCGTTATCATTTTGGTTCGGTTTGTTTTCTCGTGCACGGTTCGCGCAATCAACATCCGATTTGTTGTTGTTCATTTGTGAGATTTTTCTTCACAGTTCGTGAACATTTTCAGTAACAATAAAGTTCAGACAAGTAAGTAACTCAATACAAAACGTTACAAACCCTTAAAACCAATAATTTTGCAAAGTCCTACGATATCTGGAGAGGGGATACAACCAGGACAGAACAGTTGGAACATGTCCAGGAGAGGTGAAAAGAACGCACCCCAAGTCTGTGAAATTTGTCGTGACGTAGGCATTGTTGTGCTTCGAGCGACATCTACCGGTGACATCAGAATACAAACTTTCAAAATTATTTCAAGCAATTGGGACATGGGGATTCCCATGGTATTTGTCGATATAAAATCTGCTTTTTCACTCCATTTGATAAAAATGTGATCTAAGTGTGTTACAGGTTTGTAGATTAACCAAATTATAATTTATTTTCGCTGGATGGAACTAGGGTGTGCGGCTTTAAGATTTTCTTAAAACCTGCTTTTTTGAGAATATGTAAGAGAGAGAATAATACATTCATGTTCGTTAGATACCATTTATCTCACAACTCGTTGTTTAAAAACGTATCAAACTCGCTCGTTAGATACATTTTAAAACAACTCGTTGTGAGATAAATGGTATCTAACGGCCACTTATGTATTAGTCTCTATTTATCCAGATTCGGGCATTTTTGTTTAATTTGGGCAAAAGCCAGCCTGAATTTTACACTAATGGGAGCCCTTACGCCTATGTATACACCCACAACTTTACATTTCACGTTGGAATTGTTGCAGCCACATTTGTTTGTTCTGCTTGAATATTCACTGCCACATTAGCATCTGATCAATTTTAACAACTCTTCTGGAGTCAGTAATATATCAGTGACGGTAGTTGGTATAAGAGATTTAGAAGTCACTTCTCATTATCAACCATATACAGTTGGATCGATCTAATGCTTGCGGAATTCGTTCTAACGTATTTATCTATTCACGGGGGGGGGGGGGGGGGGGGGTGGGGGGGGGGTTAAACAGGCTTTAGTGCACAAGTCGTGCTCCAGAGGCGGATCTAAATTTTGCGATAGTTAAAATTTTATTATATATTAATTTTCATTTTTTTTACAATCCCCCTCCAAAGTTCCCTTGGCGTACCATCTCATGTCACTGCCTCCACCCCCTAAATGGATTTTCTGGATCCGCCACTGTGCTCTGACTAACTTTTGATGACCACAAAGGCTTCTGTCACAGTCTTAGACTAATATTGTGGCTGATCATAGCATGCTAAAGTAAACAACTTGGCTTGATTTGTAACATGTGACAGATGTATGCTAATGTTTTCTAGCTAGTGAAGAGTATGCAATATGACGACAAAATCGTATTCCGACATCATAATCGGTCCGACTGAACCAAACCCAGTCAACCGCTTGTCGCTAACGTCCGCTAGACTGGTTTATGCGCTTCACGTTAAACGAAATGACCACGTCGAAAACCAATCAAATAGTTCGTGAAACGTTAGCTGGCTGAACTTGTGACTGGTGTGAGACCCTCAACACGGCACCCTTTCCTTTGACAACAGCCAACTGCTATTAATTTTGTCCCAGATATTTTGGTGCCAGAAGTACATTGTATTTTTAAACTTATTATTAAGCGTTACATGCATTTGTTTGTTTTGTTACTTTCAGCTTTGCAACAGGTCAGCTTTAAAACGATGGGTGAACGCGTCAAAGTTTCCTCAGAAAACAAGAAAGGGGAGGTACCTGCCGTTCTATTCAAAGGTGCCGAAAGATCAGCTGGAATCATAGTGCTCCAGGAATGGTGGGGATTAAACCAGCAGATACAAGACAGGGCACAGGAAATAGGCAAGAAGGGCGGCTTTACCACGATCGTTCCCGATCTTTACCGAGGTCAGTTGGGGACCAACAACGAGGTAGCAGGCCACCTCATGTCTGGCCTCGACTGGTTTGGAGCAGTGAAGGATATCGAAGGCTGTGCGAAGTACCTACTAAAACATGGCTGTACCAAGATTGGAGTCACTGGCTACTGCATGGGTGGCGCCCTCACAGTAGCTGCATGCTGCCTGACACCGGAAGTCAGCGCAGGCGTGGTGTTTTATGGGGTGCCCAGTAAGGAGCTGTGCGATCCCTCGACGATGAAGGTCCCTATCCAGTGCCATTTTGGCGACAAGGATGACATCGTGGGCTTCTCGTCCCCATCTGATGCTGAAAAGCTACGAAAGCAGCTAGAGGCGGGAAAGGTGAACCACGAGTTTTATATGTATGACGCGGGACACGCCTTCACCAACAGATCCAACCCAAACTTCAACCAAGAGGCAAGTGAAAAGGCTCTGGAACGAATGTATGCTTTCTTCACGAAGCATCTCAAATAAGCTATAGCTAATACACAAAACAGTGGACATGCTTTGCAAGCCTTACCAAGATGACATTTCCCACTTGACAACCACGCACAAAATCAATGACCCAGCAATAGTGGACATGGTTTGCAAGGCTTACCAAGACTATACTTCCCACACACAAAATCTTTCATCCAGTCTATTCTTAGTTCCTGTTATAATTAATAAAGTTGTGTATGTGCTAATTTGGTTTTATTATGATACTCGGTAATTTCACTCTAAAATGTGTTATCGTCAAGTGCCTATCTTATCGTGTGTGAGAGAGAGAGAGAGAGAGAGAGAGAGAGAGAGAGAGAGAGAGAGAGAGAGAGAGAGAGAGAGAGATTGTGGGGTTTTTTCTCTTGTTTTACTTTTCTTTTTTTTTTTCTTTCTTTTCTTTTCTATTATTATTTGTTTATTTAAGAATTGAACGCAATTATTTTTTGGTTCATGCAAGTATGAACCGAAAAAACGATGTGCACATTGTATGAGCCCGCGTAGAGGCTTAGTAGGCGTGGCTTAATTTTTTTGGGTTCATCGAGATATGAACGAAAAAAAGTAAGCACCTCTGGACCAATCAGATTGCCATAAAGTGTATAGACGCAAAGAAAATTTAATTATACTACTCAAAAGAATTTAAGGGTCAAAAATTTATAACCAAATAAGTTTCAGAGTGTATTAGATTGATGATGTAAACTACACCAAATTTTTTATTTATTGTTCCATATTTACAAAAACCCACAAATAAACGTCACTGTATACAAGAAAGTCACATGACATGCTGTCAAAGTTGAAGGTTGTCAAACATGGATTTTACACATTAGAACATTCGTTTAATAGTGTGTGAATCCACCCCTGGCGCGAATACACTCGACACATCGTTGCCTCATGCTGTTGATCAGACGTCTGAAGAACTCTTGGGGAATGGCCTGCCACTCTGCCATAAGAAGTTGACCCAGATCATGAAGGTTGGCCGGAGGGGCATGGTTATCCCGAACTCTCCTGCCTAATTCGTCCCAGGCGTGCTCCATTGGGGCCAAGTCAGGCGAATATGCTGGCCAATCCATCCTGGCGATACCTTGTTGTCTGAGAAAGTCCGTTACCACCCTGGCGCGGTGGGGTCTGGCATTGTCATCCTGCAGAACTGCCCCGCCGCCAATCTGCTGAAGGCCTGGGAGAACCAACGGCCGGATAATCTCATTCAGATAGCGGATTCCATTCAGATTGCCATCCACCCCATAGAGGGGGGTCCTGTGGTGGATAGAGATGCCGCCCCACACCATGACGCTGCCACCACCGAACCGGTGACGTTGTCTAACGTTAACGTCAGCGAAGCGCTCCCCAGGACGTCTGTAGACACGAACCCGACCGTCGTTGAACTGGAGACTAAACCTGGACTCATAAGTGAACATCACTCGACCCCATTGAACACGTTGCCACCGCAGATGAAGCGTACACCAGTGACGTCTGGCCGTTCTGTGACGTGGTAGGAGTGGTGGTCGAACAGCCTGGCGACGGCAGCGTAGATTATTGGCTCTCAGACGATTGCGTATGGTTTGATCAGACACTCGAGTTCCAGTCGCAGTCCGCAGATCACGTAATCGGCGTGCAGTGGTTGTGCGTTGATGTAGAGCCATATTGGTGATGTAGCGGTCCTCTCTATTTGTAGTGCTTCGGGGTCTTCCCGAACGTGGACGATTTCGAACAGAATTCGTTGCTTGGTACCGTTGCCACAGTCGGCCAACGACACTCTGACTGACACCAAGTCTCAGAGTAACATTTCTTTGCGTATTGCCATCCTGAAGCCAAGCAATAGCCCTTCCTCGATCTTCGACAGTCAGTTGAAGTCGTACCATTGTCGAATTTGGAGTGTGCACCGTACACGAACGCAAGTTCCAATTATACGGAAATTCAGCATTGGGAACATGGAATACACGTGCAAAGCGTGCAAATGAAGCGCTTTGTGAAAAAGCAAGTTATGGGCACTTAGCAGACTTTTCGCTTTCGCCCTAATTTAGGTGCAAATGTAAGCATGTTTTTGCCATTAGAACTAGTCGACAGTGTCAATGCCAGTGGATTTTAATTCATTTATGGGTTGCTTAGACCCACTTTCGTCAAAATGGAACAATACCATGCGTGACATTATGGTCTAGCTAATATAATTGACATTCAGAAAATAATGTCGAAAATATCGTCTGACCCTTAAATTCTTTTGAGTAGTATGTATATATATATATATATATATATATATATATATATATATATATATATATATATATATATATATTTATATATATATATATATATATATTTTTTTTTTAACACTGTGTTTAAAAGTAATCAGTCCTCTCAAAAAGTACTGTTTTTGGCTTTTTCAGCTTAAACTAAAAAAAACACCTTTTGATTGAAATTGTGGTTTCTAAAATGCATATCTAGTCATGTGAATGCATTTATACTTGCCTACAAATTTGCTCTGAATTCCCTAACGTAAAATTAATTCAAGTGTTATCTGAAGAGGAAATCACAAGAGCTAGACGGACATTTAGATAGTTATCTGTGTTAGTTATGTCCGTCTCACCTCGAAAGGCCAGCACTCCGGCTAGTAATGCACCAATTGGTCGCACTAGGGTATCCACGAGTAGTCGGGCACGGGCTGAGTCTGTTAACACTCGAGTTCGTTCACAGGACTCGAGTACTCATGCAAGGAAAACCTCTCTCATTTAATTATATTTGTACGTCATTTTCCCATAATGTTATATATTTGTCGCCGGTTACATTATAGGGCTATGAGACATGAAGGGAAAACGAAAGTCGAATGTGTGGAATGCAATACAGTGGCATGATTCGGCATGGATTTCAGCGCCGGTTACATTATAGGGCTATGAGACATGAAGGGAAAACGAAAGTCGAATGTGTGGAATGCAATACAGTGACATGATTCGGCATGGATTTCAGCGCCGGTTACATTATAGGGCTATGAGACATGAAGGGAAAACGAAAGTCGAATGTGTGGAATGCAATACAGTGACATGATTCGGCATGGATTTCAGCGCCGGTTACATTATAGGGCTATGAGACATGTAGGGAAAACCTAACGTAAATGTGTGGAATGCAATACAGTGACATGATTCGGCATGGATTTCAGCGCTGGTTACATTATAGGGCTATGTGACATGTAGGGAAAACCTAACGTAAATGTGTGGAATGCAATACAGTGACATGATTCGGCATGGATTTCAGCGCCGGTTACATTATAGGGCTATGTGACATGTAGGGAAAACCTAACGTAAATGTGTGGAATGCAATACAGTGACATGATTCGGCATGGATTTCAGCGCCGGTTACATTATAGGGCTATGAGACATGAAGGGAAAACGAAAGTCAAATGTGTGGAATGCAATACAGTGACATGATTCGGCATGGATTTCAGCGCCGGTTACATTATAGGGCTATGAGACATGAAGGGAAAACGAAAGTCAATGTGTGGAATGCAATACAGTGACATGATTCGGCATGGATTTCAGCGCCGGTTACATTATAGGGCTATGAGACATGAAGGGAAAACGAAAGTCGAATGTGTGGAATGCAATACAGTGACATGATTCGGCATGGATTTCAGCGCCGGTTACATTATAGGGCTATGAGACATGAAGGGAAAACGAAAGTCAAATGTGTGGAATGCAATACAGTGACATGATTCGGCATGGATTTCAGCGCCGGTTACATTATAGGGCTATGAGACATGAAGGGAAAACGAAAGTCAAATGTGTGGAATGCAATACAGTGACATGATTCGGCATGGATTTCAGCGCCGGTTACATTATAGGGCTATGAGACATGAAGGGAAAACGAAAGTCAAATGTGTGGAATGCAATACAGTGACATGATTCGGTATGGATTTCAGCGCCGGTTACATTATAGGGCTATGAGACATGAAGGGAAAACGAAAGTCGAATGTGTGGAATGCAATACAGTGACATGATTCGGCATGGATTTCAGCGCTGGTTACATTATAGGGCTATGAGACATGATGGGAAAACGAAAGTCGAATGTGTGGAATGCAATACAGTGGCATGATTCGGCATGGATTTCAGCGCCGGTTACATTATAGGGCTATGAGACATGAAGGGAAAACGAAAGTCGAATGTGTGGAATGCAATACAGTGACATGATTCGGCATGGATTTCAGCGCCGGTTACATTATAGGGCTATGAGACATGAAGGGAAAACGAAAGTCGAATGTGTGGAATGCAATACAGTGACATGATTCGGCATGGATTTCAGCGCTGGTTACATTATAGGGCTATGAGACATGTAGGGAAAACCTAACGTAAATGTGTGGAATGCAATACAGTGACATGATTCGGCATGGATTTCAGCGCTGGTTACATTATAGGGCTATGTGACATGTAGGGAAAACCTAACGTAAATGTGTGGAATGCAATACAGTGACATGATTCGGCATGGATTTCAGCGCCGGTTACATTATAGGGCTATGTGACATGTAGGGAAAACCTAACGTAAATGTGTGGAATGCAATACAGTGACATGATTCGGCATGGATTTCAGCGCCGGTTACATTATAGGGCTATGAGACATGAAGGGAAAACGAAAGTCAAATGTGTGGAATGCAATACAGTGACATGATTCGGCATGGATTTCAGCGCCGGTTACATTATAGGGCTATGAGACATGAAGGGAAAACGAAAGTCAAATGTGTGGAATGCAATACAGTGACATGATTCGGCATGGATTTCAGCGCCGGTTACATTATAGGGCTATGAGACATGAAGGGAAAACGAAAGTCGAATGTGTGGAATGCAATACAGTGACATGATTCGGCATGGATTTCAGCGCCGGTTACATTATAGGGCTATGAGACATGAAGGGAAAACGAAAGTCAAATGTGTGGAATGCAATACAGTGACATGATTCGGCATGGATTTCAGCGCCGGTTACATTATAGGGCTATGAGACATGAAGGGAAAACGAAAGTCAAATGTGTGGAATGCAATACAGTGACATGATTCGGCATGGATTTCAGCGCCGGTTACATTATAGGGCTATGAGACATGAAGGGAAAACGAAAGTCGAATGTGTGGAATGCAATACAGTGACATGATTCGGCATGGATTTCAGCGCTGGTTACATTATAGGGCTATGAGACATGTAGGGAAAACCTAACGTAAATGTGTGGAATGCAATACAGTGACATGATTCGGCATGGATTTCAGCGCCGGTTACATTATAGGGCTATGTGACATGTAGGGAAAACCTAACGTAAATGTGTGGAATGCAATACAGTGACATGATTCGGCATGGATTTCAGCGCCGGTTACATTATAGGGCTATGAGACATGAAGGGAAAACGAAAGTCAAATGTGTGGAATGCAATACAGTGACATGATTCGGCATGGATTTCAGCGCCGGTTACATTATAGGGCTATGAGACATGAAGGGAAAACGAAAGTCAAATGTGTGGAATGCAATACAGTGACATGATTCGGCATGGATTTCAGCGCCGGTTACATTATAGGGCTATGAGACATGAAGGGAAAACGAAAGTCAAATGTGTGGAATGCAATACAGTGACATGATTCGGTATGGATTTCAGCGCCGGTTACATTATAGGGCTATGAGACATGAAGGGAAAACGAAAGTCGAATGTGTGGAATGCAATACAGTGACATGATTCGGCATGGATTTCAGCGCCGGTTACATTATAGGGCTATGAGACATGAAGGGAAAACGAAAGTCAAATGTGTGGAATGCAATACAGTGACATGATTCGGCATGGATTTCAGCGCCGGTTACATTATAGGGCTATGAGACATGAAGGGAAAACGAAAGTCAAATGTGTGGAATGCAATACAGTGACATGATTCGGCATGGATTTCAGCGCCGGTTACATTATAGGGCTATGAGACATGTAGGGAAAACGAAAGTCGAATGTGTGGAATGCAATACAGTGACATGATTCGGCATGGATTTCAGCGCCGGTTACATTATAGGGCTATGAGACATGTAGGGAAAACGAAAGTCGAATGTGTGGAATGCAATACAGTGACATGATTCGGCATGGATTTCAGCGCCGGTTACATTATAGGGCTATGAGACATGAAGGGAAAACGAAAGTCGAATGTGTGGAATGCAATACAGTGACATGATTCGGCATGGATTTCAGCGCCGGTTACATTATAGGGCTATGAGACATGTAGGGAAAACCTAACGTAAATGTGTGGAATGCAATACAGTGACATGATTCGGCATGGATTTCAGCGCCGGTTACATTATAGGGCTATAAGACATGTAGGGAAAACCTAACGTAAATGTGTGGAATGCAATACAGTGACATGATTCGGCATGGATTTCAGCGCTGGTTACATTATAGGGCTATGAGACATGTAGGGAAAACCTAACGTAAATGTGTGGAATGCAATACAGTGACATGATTCGGCATGGATTTCAGCGCCGGTTACATTATAGGGCTATGTGACATGTAGGGAAAACCTAACGTAAATGTGTGGAATGCAATACAGTGACATGATTCGGCATGGATTTCAGCGCCGGTTACATTATAGGGCTATGTGACATGTAGGGAAAACCTAACGTAAATGTGTGGAATGCAATACAGTGACATGATTCGGCATGGATTTCAGCGCCGGTTACATTATAGGGCTATGAGACATGAAGGGAAAACGAAAGTCAAATGTGTGGAATGCAATACAGTGACATGATTCGGCATGGATTTCAGCGCCGGTTACATTATAGGGCTATGAGACATGAAGGGAAAACGAAAGTCAAATGTGTGGAATGCAATACAGTGACATGATTCGGCATGGATTTCAGCGCCGGTTACATTATAGGGCTATGAGACATGAAGGGAAAACGAAAGTCGAATGTGTGGAATGCAATACAGTGACATGATTCGGCATGGATTTCAGCGCCGGTTACATTATAGGGCTATGAGACATGAAGGGAAAACGAAAGTCAAATGTGTGGAATGCAATACAGTGACATGATTCGGCATGGATTTCAGCGCCGGTTACATTATAGGGCTATGAGACATGAAGGGAAAACGAAAGTCAAATGTGTGGAATGCAATACAGTGACATGATTCGGCATGGATTTCAGCGCCGGTTACATTATAGGGCTATGAGACATGAAGGGAAAACGAAAGTCGAATGTGTGGAATGCAATACAGTGACATGATTCGGCATGGATTTCAGCGCTGGTTACATTATAGGGCTATGAGACATGTAGGGAAAACCTAACGTAAATGTGTGGAATGCAATACAGTGACATGATTCGGCATGGATTTCAGCGCCGGTTACATTATAGGGCTATGTGACATGTAGGGAAAACCTAACGTAAATGTGTGGAATGCAATACAGTGACATGATTCGGCATGGATTTCAGCGCCGGTTACATTATAGGGCTATGAGACATGAAGGGAAAACGAAAGTCAAATGTGTGGAATGCAATACAGTGACATGATTCGGCATGGATTTCAGCGCCGGTTACATTATAGGGCTATGAGACATGAAGGGAAAACGAAAGTCAAATGTGTGGAATGCAATACAGTGACATGATTCGGCATGGATTTCAGCGCCGGTTACATTATAGGGCTATGAGACATGAAGGGAAAACGAAAGTCAAATGTGTGGAATGCAATACAGTGACATGATTCGGTATGGATTTCAGCGCCGGTTACATTATAGGGCTATGAGACATGAAGGGAAAACGAAAGTCGAATGTGTGGAATGCAATACAGTGACATGATTCGGCATGGATTTCAGCGCCGGTTACATTATAGGGCTATGAGACATGAAGGGAAAACGAAAGTCAAATGTGTGGAATGCAATACAGTGACATGATTCGGCATGGATTTCAGCGCCGGTTACATTATAGGGCTATGAGACATGAAGGGAAAACGAAAGTCAAATGTGTGGAATGCAATACAGTGACATGATTCGGCATGGATTTCAGCGCCGGTTACATTATAGGGCTATGAGACATGTAGGGAAAACGAAAGTCGAATGTGTGGAATGCAATACAGTGACATGATTCGGCATGGATTTCAGCGCCGGTTACATTATAGGGCTATGAGACATGTAGGGAAAACGAAAGTCAAATGTGTGGAATGCAATACAGTGACATGATTCGGCATGGATTTCAGCGCTGGTTACATTATAGGGCTATGAGACATGAAGGGAAAACGAAAGTCGAATGTGTGGAATGCAATACAGTGACATGATTCGGCATGGATTTCAGCGCCGGTTACATTATAGGGCTATGAGACATGTAGGGAAAACCTAACGTAAATGTGTGGAATGCAATACAGTGACATGATTCGGCATGGATTTCAGCGCCGGTTACATTATAGGGCTATAAGACATGTAGGGAAAACCTAACGTAAATGTGTGGAATGCAATACAGTGACATGATTCGGCATGGATTTCAGCGCTGGTTACATTATAGGGCTATGAGACATGTAGGGAAAACCTAACGTAAATGTGTGGAATGCAATACAGTGACATGATTCGGCATGGATTTCAGCGCCGGTTACATTATAGGGCTATGTGACATGTAGGGAAAACCTAACGTAAATGTGTGGAATGCAATACAGTGACATGATTCGGCATGGATTTCAGCGCCGGTTACATTATAGGGCTATGAGACATGAAGGGAAAACGAAAGTCAAATGTGTGGAATGCAATACAGTGACATGATTCGGCATGGATTTCAGCGCCGGTTACATTATAGGGCTATGAGACATGAAGGGAAAACGAAAGTCGAATGTGTGGAATGCAATACAGTGACATGATTCGGCATGGATTTCAGCGCCGGTTACATTATAGGGCTATGAGACATGAAGGGAAAACGAAAGTCAAATGTGTGGAATGCAATACAGTGACATGATTCGGCATGGATTTCAGCGCCGGTTACATTATAGGGCTATGAGACATGAAGGGAAAACGAAAGTCAAATGTGTGGAATGCAATACAGTGACATGATTCGGCATGGATTTCAGCGCCGGTTACATTATAGGGCTATGAGACATGAAGGGAAAACGAAAGTCGAATGTGTGGAATGCAATACAGTGACATGATTCGGCATGGATTTCAGCGCTGGTTACATTATAGGGCTATGAGACATGTAGGGAAAACCTAACGTAAATGTGTGGAATGCAATACAGTGACATGATTCGGCATGGATTTCAGCGCCGGTTACATTATAGGGCTATGTGACATGTAGGGAAAACCTAACGTAAATGTGTGGAATGCAATACAGTGACATGATTCGGCATGGATTTCAGCGCCGGTTACATTATAGGGCTATGAGACATGAAGGGAAAACGAAAGTCAAATGTGTGGAATGCAATACAGTGACATGATTCGGCATGGATTTCAGCGCCGGTTACATTATAGGGCTATGAGACATGAAGGGAAAACGAAAGTCGAATGTGTGGAATGCAATACAGTGACATGATTCGGCATGGATTTCAGCGCTGGTTACATTATAGGGCTATGAGACATGTAGGGAAAACCTAACGTAAATGTGTGGAATGCAATACAGTGACATGATTCGGCATGGATTTCAGCGCTGGTTACATTATAGGGCTATGTGACATGTAGGGAAAACCTAACGTAAATGTGTGGAATGCAATACAGTGGCATGATTCGGCATGGATTTCAGCGCTGGAATTAACAAGAAGAAGAAGTTTGTTTTGTTTAACGACACCACTGGAGCACATTGATTAATTAATCATCGGCTATTGGATGTCAGATATTTGGTCATTCTGACTCGTAGTCAACAGAAAACTCGCTACATTTTCTTAATGCAGCAAGGGATCTTTTATGTGCATTTTCCCACAGACAGAAAAGCACATACCACAACCTTTGTTCAGTTTTGGTGCACTGGTTGGAACGAGAAAACCCCAATTAATTGAACGGATCCACCGATGTGCTTCGATCCTGCGACGCGAGTGCCTCAAGCGAGCGCTCAACCGACTGAACTAAATCCAGCCCTCTGGAATTAAGATGCATAATGTATGTTACTTTATTCCTTAGTCTCGTTATCATCTTCTGTAGCCACGAAGAGTTTAATTTTCAAAGAGCAACACACTGAATTTGATGAATGATGATTGTACGAAAATGCCACCTTAATCCTAATTAAAAGCGCAGGCCCAAGTTTCAGCCCGTAAAAATGGACACTAAGTTTAGTTAATCTACAAACCTGTAACACACATTTGGATATGGTTATAACAGAGAGAAGCTGAAGTCTGTGATGTTTAAACAGGGAAATACCGTCTAAAATAACTGGAGCTTGTCTCGTTAACCATTAATTCTTAGACGAACGTGCGTTTTTTAGAATGATAAAAAATACATTTTGGAGTATTATAAAAATCTGGATGATCAGAACCAATGCAGGTTTACGAATATGAATATTCTAAATAATAAAATATTAGTAATTCTAAATTAAATTATCAAAAACGGCTTTAATAGTGGGAAAATACGTCGTAGTGTTTAAAAAAACTAGAGTATGTCACTTTAAGGTTTTAATTAAGGATGAATGACAAATGAGGTCAATAAATGTCCATACTGTTACCAATATGAATTGCAAAATATTTTGTTGTTGTTTGTGAACATAGACATAAAAATTTCTATTGCCATCTTAAAAAGTAACCCCAAGAAAAACAACAACAACAAAGATGTGTGTAATGAGAAAATAATGAAATATAACACCTGTAAATCATGTTTATACTGAAAAACTACACTTAAAGGTACTGTTCTGAGTTTGCAGCCATTGTAGGCCTAAGATGTTTGCGATAACAGAGCCTTGTTGGCGACTACTATTTCATACTACATCCATTTTCTTGTTTAGAATATCAGTGTCTGTATATCGAATGTGTTTGCGGTCTTATACCAATATTTGTAGCACTCGGTTTTTACTTTAATTCGTGATATATATTTTTTTCGTACGTATGAAATTATTGGAAGGTAAAATCAAGTTTGGGCTACTAAAAGCATTAGGACACCGTGTAAATACAAACACTGATATTTTAAGTAAAACGTCCGCTAGACTGGTTTGTGCGCTTCAGGATAAACCAAATGGCCACGTTGAGAACCAATCAAATAGTTCGCGAACGTCAGCGAAACGTTCGCTGGCTGAACTTATGTTAACAATTATGTGTTATCAAAATAACGAATGGTGTTCTCACTAACAGGTGTATAAGAAATAGACTGAACCACATACCAGTGGTTTTGCCACGTTATTTATTGCACGAGTTTAAAGTGCGCAAGAATATTATACCATGAGTGGTATAAATCTTACGCACTGTAAATGAGTCCAATAATTAACATGGCAAAACCACTGGTATGTGGTTCTGTATTTATTACGCGATTTTATACGAAATTTGTGACTGATACAACGATAAATTCGCAAAAAATAACGAACAATTCTTATAATTACTGAAAACAACTGATTTAGTTAAAACTACACATAATTCATCAATCAGTTTCTAACGTTCTTCCCATGATCTGCTTTACGTAAAGACGGCAATTGGGACATATTGGGCTTTCACAACGTCCCATTTAACATAATGACATTTTATGAGGCGTTTAGTTTAAAATCCTTCACAACGCTACGCAATTTTATGTAGTTTGTGGCAGTTGTACATCGATAAATTCATTAAAAAATTACAAACAGATTTTATATAATTACAAAGTAAAATAAAGTTTGTTTTGTTTAACGACACCACTGGAGCACATTGATTTATTAATCATCGGCTATTGGATGTTAAACATATGGTCATGATGAAACCCGCTACATTTTTTTTCCATTATTAGCAAGGGATCTTTTATATGCACCATACCACAGACAGAACAGCACATATCACGGCCTTTGATATACCAGTCGTGGTGCACTG
>NC_054705.1:6605092-6660918 GCF_016097555.1 Gigantopelta aegis
ACTGCACTTGTTTAGACATTAAAGATAAAAATGTCTATTCACAATAGCTTATATTGAAATAAAATGTATGCTGACCCAACAGGTTTTGTTAAAATAGGTCATTTTTTAATTTTAACCTCATCAGGTGGATAAGTTATTTGAAATTTAGTACTTAATTAAAACATAAACAAATGTCTGCCATTTTGGACGCACGGAAAATACACCAACGGGGAGGTGTATAACATGCCATCAAAGTTATTTAATAATTCTAAACATTTAAATTTTTTGTTGCAATGGATTAGCAACAATTATATCACAAAATAGACACTAGTCACGATGACAACACCACTTTTTTCAGTAACTAATGGCGGTCTCCTTAATTTCTGACTTTGACACTGGATAAAATAAAAAATAGCAATTAAAATTAGTTCTGTGTTTTGTACAAAGTTATTTCAATGTATTTTGTCACAACTACTGATATTTTTGTAGTACAAGATAAATGTTGTATAACTATCGCCAACGAACATGTGGTTTTCAACCAAAGAAACACTGCAATGGACTGGTGGCAGTGTGTGGCACTACCAGTCTTCCTATGTAGTCTCTACATTAAGTATAATGTGAAAGTTGACATTTTGACGTGGGTACCACTTTAATAGTTGACATTTTGACGTGACATACTTTCCACTAACATTTTGTCCTACATCCGTTAATAATAAAGGTGTGGTTATCAGGGGTTATTTTTATGTGATTCCCTAACATCAGATGGGTCAGGGCCACAACAAATGTATTCATAACAAATCATTGAAAATATAAATAAATATCCGCCATATGATATTGGTAACGGGCGATCAAAGTTATACAATAAATCAAAACATCTAAATTTTGTCATGTACTGCATGAGTAATAAATTAAATATAATTATCTCACAAAAATAAACACTTGCAATAATGACGACAACAACACTATTTTTCAATAATCAAATGCGATATCGTTACTTTTTCACTTTGCCACTGAATAAAACGTAAAGCGGCAAGTAACATGAGTTCTATATTTGGTATAAACCTCTATCAATGTATTGTATATCTGTTACAAGTACTGGTGTTCTTGCAATACTAAATATAAACGTTTTATACCCCGTTGATGGAACATGTGTTTTTCAACAATCGCATTCGGCAATGGTGTAACGGAAGTGGGTGGCGATACCAGTCTTCCGGTGCGGTCTCTGCCTTTACCTGTATATAACAGCCACCTGTCCATAACGGCCAATTTTGGCAGGTCCCTTGAGTGACCGTTATATACAGTATATTTCCCGCACCAGTTTATTGGGATTCACGATGTAGGACTTCCACCAGACAAAATCTCACTCCTTGAGAAAGTTCTAACTTCAGAGCTCTGTAATCGGTAGTGCAGATCAAAACAGGAGAAGCGGTCAGAATGATGGGGAACTGTTAAACTGCCTAGTGTATTATATTGTAGATACGACGTAGCTATAACTTCTAATTTAATAAACACTTCTTCTTCTTTTCTTTAATGACAAATATCGATCTTTATATGCCATTGCATTTTTGTGTATTTTCTTAGTTCTTCAACTGGTCAACTTCAAAAGCATGGGCGAACACATCAAAGTTTCATCGGAGAACGAGAAAGGGGATGTCCCCTGCGTTCTGTTCAAAGGGGGCGCTGGATCCCCCGCCATCATCGTGCTTCAGGAATGGTGGGGAGTAAACCAACACATTCTGGACCTGGCGCAGGAAATTAGCAACAAGAGCGGCTTCACCACGATCGTTCCCGATCTTTACCGAGGTCATGTGGCGATCAATCGCGAAGACGCAGGCCACCTCATGACCGGCCTCGACTGGCCGGGAGCCGTGAAGGATATCCAGGGCTGTGCTAGGTACCTGCTAAAACACGGACACACCAAGGTTGGATCCACCGGATTCTGTATGGGTGGCGCCCTCACCGTTGCTGCGTGCTGTCTGGCACCGGAAGTTAACGCAGGCGTCGTGTTTTATGGGGTGCCGAAACCGGAACTGTGTGATCCTTCGACGATCAAGGTGCCGATCCAGTGTCATTTTGGGGACAAGGACGACATCGTGGGGTTCTCGGCTCCTGTGGACGCTAAGCGACTCAAGGACCAGCTAGAAGCGGGTAAGGTGCAGTACGAGTTCCATGGTTATGACGTGGGACACGCGTTTGTCAACAGCTCTGGCCCGTATTACGACAAGGAGGCGTGTGACCTGTCTATGGAACGAATGTATGCGTTCTTTGAAAAACACCTCAAATGATCGGATTGAACAGTAGCGGACACACACAACCCATTAACTGTACTGAATAGTATCGAGTGCTTTACATAATTGTGCCAAAGAGCTGCGCATGCGTTCTATATAAGCTTAGAATGGTTCTGTATACGCTTAGAAGGGTTCTGTTTAAGGTTAGAAGGCCTATAATCGGTGAAGGACTATTCAAAGGAAAACCATCCTCTTCATACGTGTACACAAAATGTTTGACCAAATTTAGTGTTAGTGACGGACCCTAGTTTTTAAACACTATGTCGTATTTTTGACTATTAGAGCCTAGTTTTATAATTGAAATGAGACATCACTTATATTTTATTGTTGAGAGCATCCATTTTAGTATAGAGGAAGTCTTTGTGGTCATCCTGCTATTTTTTGTATGCCACGAAATGCATTTCTTATAATTCTACAAACGCACGTACCTCTGAGAAGTAACGGTTATAGCAACGAGCTCTCGTCTATGTTTAAAGGATATTTCCCCATTTCTATACCACAGACTCTTGTTTCACTCTGTTGTAATGTTATCCAGATGTATTACAAGTTTGTACATTAACCGAACTTAGCGTCTGTCTTCACGATTTCAAACTGGTGTCTGCGACTTTAAATATATAACGGTATGGTTATTGTTAGATACACATTTATAAAAATGTGTTTTAGTGTTATTTTTTTTGTCGTTATGATGTGCAGCGACATACTCAAACTACTATACGGGGTTTAGAAACGGATACAGCAGCTACTCTGCTACGTGAATTAATGAGAAATGTAGAGGGGTCACAGCAGGATTGTGACCCTTAACGTTCTCCAGAGGAGGGGACACGGGACCCAGTGACTCAACACTGCATCCGCACTAGCCCGTGTACTCTGCGACGCCATATAACCGTAAATAAAATGTGTTGAGTGCGTCGTTAAATAAAACATTTCCTGTCTTCCTTCTAGCCCGAGTACTCTGACAGTAAGAGAGCTAGACGCGCATTTGGACAGTTATCAACGCTCTCTTGCCGTCAGTTAAAGTTTGTTTAGTTTACCGACACCACTAGATACATTGATTTAGTAATCATCGACTATTGGATGTCAAACATTTGGTAATTTGACTTATAATGTTAGAGAGGAAACCCGCTACATTTTTTTTCCATTAGTAGCAATATATCTTTTATATGCACCATCCCACAGACAGGATAGCACATACCACAGCCTTTGATATACCAGTCGTGGTGCACTTGCTGGAACGAGAAATGCCCAATGATCCAAAACCTACCGCGCATCAAGCGAGCGCTTTACCACTGGGTTATGTCCCGCCCATTAAATGCCTATTTATCGTGCAGTTATCTGTATTAAGTACGTATCCTCGGATTCAGTCCCGTCCACTTCATCCTGAACAAGTCTCCACAATCAAGCACGCATAATACCCATGCCTAGTTATCGTGCAGTTATCTGTATTAAGTACGTATCCTCGGATTCAGTCCCGTCCACTTCATCCTGAACAAGTCTCCACACTCAAGCACGCATAATACCCATGCCTATTTATCGTCCAGTTATCTGTATTAAGTACGTATCCTCGGATTCAGTCCCGTCCACTTCATCCTGAACAAGTCTCCACACTCAAGCACGCATAATACCCATGCCTATTTATCGTCCGTTATCTGTATTAAGTACGTATCCTCGGATTCAGTCCCGTCCACTTCATCCTGAACAAGTCTCCACACTCAAGCACGCATAATACCCATGCCTATTTATCGTGCAGTTATCTGTATTAAGTACGTATCCTCGGATTCAGTCCCGTCCACTTCATCCTGAACAAGTCTCCACACTCAAGCACGCATAATACCCATGCCTATTTATCGTCCAGTTATCTGTATTAAGTACGTATCCTCGGATTCAGTCCCGTCCATTTCATCCTGAACAAGTCTCCAGACTCAAGCACGCATAATACCCATGCCTATTTATCGTGCAGTTATCTGTATTAAGTACGTATCCTCGGATTCAGTCCCGTCCACTTCACCCTGAACAAGTCTCCACACTCAAGCACGCATAATACCCATGCCTATTTATCGTCCAGTTATCTGTATTAAGTACGTATCCTCGGATTCAGTCCCGTCCACTTCATCCTGAACAAGTCTCCACACTCAAGCACGCATAATACCCATGCCTATTTATCGTCCAGTTGTCTGTATTAAGTACGTATCCTCGGATTCAGTCCCGTCCACTTCATCCTGAACAAGTCTCCACACTCAAGCACGCATAATACCCATGCCTATTTATCGTGCAGTTATCTGTATTAAGTACGTATCCTCGGATTCAGTCCCGTCCACTTCATCCTGAACAAGTCTCCAGACTCAAGCACGCATTCAATCTATCTTTGGAGCGAACGTATTCTTTTTCTTTATTCCAGAGGGCGGAACGTGGTTCTATGGTAAAGTGCTCGCCTGCTGCGCGGTCAGTCTCAGATCGATCCTCAACGGGCCAATTCTCGTACGAGACAGTGCACCAAAGTTTGTTTGTTTTGTTTAACGACACCACTAGAGCATACTGATTAACTAATAATCGGCTACTGGATGTCAAACATTTGGTAATTCTGACACGTAGTCATCAGAGGAAATCCGCTACATTTGTTTGTAACGCACTTTCCCATAGACAAGAAAGCACATACCATAGTCTTTGACCAACTGTGGAACACTGGTTGGAACGAGCAGTGTACCACAACTGGTATTTCAAAGGCCGTGGTATGTTTTACCTTGTATGTGGGATAGTGGCATATAAATGACCCCTTGTTACTAATATCAAAATGTAGCGGGTTTCCTCTCTAAGACTATATTAAAATTACCTATTGTTTCACATCCAATAGCCGATGCTTCTATATATATATATGTCAATATATACGTCTCGCCGTTTGGTGATATGACAGAAATAAAGTTCTGTTCTATTCTATTTTCGGTTTCACCACTGCTTCACCGACTTTGCACAAAGGTAACGTATCGTCCTCTCTCTCTCTCTCTCTCTCTCTCTCTCTCTCTAGATGTATGTTTGTAAATTGGACTAGTTCGCTAAAAGCCGTCATCTCACTGAGAAGTCATTAATAGATGACGCGGGGCGTCGTATGTATTTATTTGGACAGATGCGCTAAAAAGCTGCCATTTCATTGAGAAGTCATTAGTAGCGATCTCCTCGTGTAACACTTTCTATGAAAATCGTCGTGCGATTCCGGCTCAGTGAGTTCCAATCAATAAAACGAAATTGGCTGGAAGATAGTGTCCTCTCACCAGATGGTCGTTGAGCATACAGACAGGACGTAGATAAGCATTAAAGAGACTGTCATGTGTTTGCCACGATTCTTACTAAAGAAGAAGAAGAAGTTTGTTTTGTTTAACGACACTACTAGAGCACATTGATTTATTATTCATCGGCTATTGAATGTCGAACATTGGATAATTTCGACATATAGACTTAAAGAGGAAACCCGCTACATTTTTTACAATAGTAGCAAAGGACCTTTGTGTGCATCATCCCACATACAGGATAGCACATACCACGGCCTTTATACCAGTCGTGGTGCAATGGCTGGAGCGAGAAATAGCCTAATGAGTCCACCGACGGGAATCGATCCTAGACCGATCGCGTGTTAAAGGGGCGTTTTACCACTGAGCTACGCCCCGCCCCTTCTTACTAAAAGAACCGTTTTAACGATTAAAATGACACATTAAATATACGGGGCGGGACGTAGCCCAGTGGTAAAGCGCCCGCTTAATCGTGCGCGGTCGGTCTGGAATCGATCCCCGCCGGTGGGCCTATTGGGCTATTTTTCGTTCCAGCCAGTGCACCACGTAAAGCAGCAAGGGGTCTGTTAAATGTAGTTTTTCAAAGACCGAATATAACATAATATGACCCTTTGATGTACCAGTCAGAGGTCAGAGAGAGAGAGAGAGAGAGAGAGAGAGAGAGAGAGAGAGAGAGAGAGAGAGAGAGAGAGAGGAACTTGAGAGAGAGAGAGAGAGAGAGAGAGAGAGAGAGAGGCGGAGAGAGAGAGAGAGAGAGAGAGAGAGAGAGAAAGAAAGAGAGAGGGAAGTGGAGACAGAGGGTTTCAGAGACTCTGACAATAGACAGAGACAGGTCCATAGAGAGAAGGGGATTAGATCTGACGCCATATAGGGTAGATATAGGAGTTAAAGAGTGGAAGACAAACAGAGAAAGAGAGGGAGGGGGCAAACCCGATGTTGTTAGTCTTCTAGTTCAGCGGGGAATCTTTCATATGCACTTTATCGTAAGCATGACAGTGCATACCACGGCCTTTGATGTACCTGTCGTGGAAGTAGAAACCTCCGAGAGCGATCGATCCTGCGATCCAACACACCAGACACAAACTACCACTGCCACCAACAAGACGCTTAATTCATCGGTGTCTGACTGGTATATCAAAGGCCGTGGTATGTACTACCCTGTCTGTGGGATGGTGCATATAAAAGATCCCTTGCTGCTAATCGAAAAGAGAAGTCCATGAAGTGGCGACAGCGGGTTTCCTCTCTCAATATCTGTGTGGTCCATAACCATATGTCTGACGCCATATAACCGTAAATAAATTGTGTTGAGTGCGTCGTTAAAACATTTCTTTCTTTCTTTCATCGGTGTCTAAAATTGCACCTTCCATGTGGGAGTTGCTTCCACGAGTCGCTGTAAGTGTTGAACTACACCCCTGCCCCTCACAGTGAAACTGATCACTGCACCACGAGTCGCTGTAAGTGTTGAACTACACCCCTGCCCCTCACAGTGAAACTGATCACTGCACCACGAGTCGCTGTAAGTGTTGAACTACACCCCTGCCCCTCACAGTGAAACTGATCACTGCACCACGAGTCGCTGTAAGTGTTGAACTACACCCCTGCCCCTCACAGTGAAACTGATCACTGCACCACGAGTCGCTGTAAGTGTTGAACCACACCCCTGCCCCTCACAGTGAAACTGATCACTGCACCACGAGTCGCTGTAAGTGTTGAACCACACCCCTGCCCCTCACAGTGAAACTGATCACTGCACCACGAGTCGCTGTAAGTGTTGAACCACACCCCTGCCCCTCACAGTGAAACTGATCACTGCACCACGAGTCCCTGTAAGTGTTGAACTACACCCCTGCCCCTCACAGTGAAACTGATCACTGCACCACGAGTCGCTGTAAGTGCTGAACTACACCCCTGCCCCTCACAGTGAAACTGATCACTGCACCACGAGTCGCTGTAAGTGTTGAACTACACCCCTGCCCCTCACAGTGAAACTGATCACTGCACCACGAGTCGCTGTAAGTGCTGAACTACACCCCTGCCCCTCACAGTGAAACTGATCACTGCACCACGAGTCCCTGTAAGTGCTGAACTACACCCCTGCCCCTCACAGTGAAACTGATCACTGCACCACGAGTCGTTGTAAGTGCTGAACTACACCCCTGCCCCTCACAGTGAAACTGATCACTGCACCACGAGTCCCTGTAAGTGTTGAACTACACCCCTGCCCCTCACAGTGAAACTGATCACTGCACCACGAGTCGCTGTAAGTGCTGAACTACACCCCTGCCCCTCACAGTGAAACTGATCACTGCACCACGAGTCGCTGTAAGTGTTGAACTACACCCCTGCCCCTCGCAGTGAAACTGATCACTGCACCACGAGTCGCTGTAAGTGTTGAACTACACCCCTGCCCCTCGCAGTGAAACTGATCACTGCACCACGAGTCGCTGTAAGTGTTGAACTACACCCCTGCCCCTCACAGTGAAACTGATCACTGCACCACGAGTCCCTGTAAGTGTTGAACTACACCCCTGCCCCTCACAGTGAAACTGATCACTGCACCACGAGTCCCTGTAAGTGTTGAACTACACCCCTGCCCCTCACAGTGAAACTGATCACTGCACCACGAGTCCCTGTAAGTGTTGAACTACACCCCTGCCCCTCACAGTGAAACTGATCACTGCACCACGAGTCCCTGTAAGTGTTGAACTACACCCCTGCCCCTCACAGTGAAACTGATCACTGCACCACGAGTCCCTGTAAGTGTTGAACTACACCCCTGCCCCTCACAGTGAAACTGATCACTGCACCACGAGTCGCTGTAAGTGTTGAACTACACCCCTGCCCCTCACAGTGAAACTGATCACTGCACCACGAGTCGCTGTAAGTGCTGAACTACACCCCTGCCCCTCACAGTGAAACTGATCACTGCACCACTGGAGCACATTGATTTATTATTCATCGGCTATTCGTAATTCCGACATATAGTATTAGAGAGGAAACCCGCTACATTTTTCCAGTAGCAAGGAATCTTTTATATGCATCATCCCACATACAGGATAGGACATATCACGGCATTTTATATACCAATCGCGGTGCACTATCTGGGACGAGAAATAGCCCAATGGACCCACCGACGGGGATCGATCCCAGATCGACCGCGCATCAATCTAGCGTTTTACCACTGGGCTCCGTCCCATCTCTCCGAGACGAACAGTGCGCGAGGAATCAATAACGATAGCACAGATGAACCTGTATTGATGTTTTCACAGATTGGCATCAGGGTGTATTAATTGGTATTTCTACGAACACAAACAAGTCGAAGGTTGTCGGTCACGTGCTCGCGTGCTACTGAACATCAACAAGATCGTATGACAAAGATCCATTTCCTTTAAGAGTCTCCCCCCTCCCCTCTTTTATTCCATCCCATCCAGAAATCTGTGTGTTTATTGCTAATTATTTGGTAATTTAGTAATTACCGTAAAGCCTTGAGTAAAGGCCTGCCTTGATATTTCATTAATTTCAACTTATTTTTGTGCTTATATCCAATTAAGGTTCAAGCACGCTGTCCTGGGCACAAAGCTCGGCTATCTGTGCTGTCTGTCCAGGACAGTGGGTTAGTAGTTAGTTGGTTAGTGGTTAGTGAGAGAGAAGAGGGTGTAGTGGCCGTACACTTTCACACTGAGCCCTTAAGAACTCGCTCTGGGTTGGAGCCGGTACCGGGCTGCGAACCCTGTACCTACCAGCCTGTAGTCCGATGGCTTAACCACGACGCCACCGAGGCCGGTGCCACGATAAATAAAGTCTTGCCTTCTATAGGCCAACTTCTGCTACTGTAGGTTTAGGATTAACCCATTTTTGTCCGTTTTCTGCCCGTAAATGTCTTTATATATCAATAGTATCCTGCTCAATTTTATGTGGGTGCGGGCCTTGTATTTACAAGATGTAGAAATGTGGGGTTCTGATAATCGCAAGTATCCTGCTCAATTTTATGTGGGTGCGGGCCTTGTACTTACAAGATGTAGAAATGTGGGGTTCTGATAATCGCAAGTATCCTGCTCAATTTTATGTTGGTGCGGGCCTTGTACTTACAAGATGTAGAAATGTGGGGTTCTGATAATCGCACTGTAAGAAATCTTTGTCAGGTTAATGACTCGTCATTTTCGGTGCATGATGTCAAAAGCTTACAGCCACATGGCGAGAACAGTAAAAGAAAAGGAGTTTTCATTTCTCAGTGAGATGATAGGTTTCCACATGTACAAAAAACAGTAGAATATCACCTTACAGTAACACTATGTTAAAAAACAATAAAAGCCCACTCTGAATATAAAAATAATAACTATCTTGGTTTATTATAGAAACAGTATCTCTGTTTTGTCGGGGGGTGGAGACGGATTGTATGTTGGTGGTAGATCGCCAAGTCGCACGATTATCCAAACCATTACGTAAAGAGTGGCACACCAAGGCCATGGTTAGTTCTATCCTGTTTAATGGAAATACTAGTATTTAAAAGATTCCCTACTGCTTTTACAAAAGCAGACTCCTCTCTCTCTCTCTCTCTCTCTCTCTCTCTCTCTCTCTCTCTCTCTCTCTCTCTCTCTCTCTCTCTCTCTCTCACACACACACACACACACACACTATCTCTCTCCCTCTCTCTCACACACACTCACACACACCCTCTCTCACTCGCTCTCTCTCTCTCTCTCTCTCTCTCTCTCTCTCTCTCTCTCTCTCTCCTCTCCCTCCCTCTCTCTCTCTCTCTCTCTCTCTCTCTCTCTCTCTCTCTCTCTCTCTCTCTCTCTCTTCTCTCTCTCTCTTCATTTTCTCTTTCTCTGTGTGTGTGTGTGTCTGTCTGTTTCTTTCTCACTCTGTCTCTCTCCATCTTCCCCTCTTTCTTTCTTTCTCTAATGTCTCTGTCTATCCGTCTCTCTTTCTCTCCCCCTCTCTCTCACACACACACGGACGCACGCACGCACATACACTCACTGTATCTCTGTGTCTGTCTCTCTGTGTCTCTCTGTGTGTCTCTTTGTCTCTCTCTCACACACACGCACGCATGCACGCACATACACTCACTGTCTCTCTGTGTGTCTGTCTCTGCTTCTCTATGTGTGTCTCTCCGTGTCTCTGTATCTGTCTCTCTCCTCTCTCTATGTCACTTTTGACAATATACAGGCCTACTTAGATACCTTTAAACAAACGTTATCTAACTGTACGTGTATAGGTTTTAGGAAATCTTGGAAAAAAAATCAATCCGCGAGTGAACATTCCTCCAGCATCCCATAAAGTTTTAAGAGTAATGTTCGGTATTCGGTCTGAAATGGTATTCGAATACTCGATGGAAACGGCGAGCGTTTATCGAATTGATTCATCAAACTAACGGGTTTTTTTTACAGTTTAAAAAGAGCAAATGGAAGGAAGGAAATGTTTTATTTAACGATGCATTCAACACATTTTATTCACGGTTCTATGGCGTCGGACAGATATTGAGAGAGGAAACCCACTGTCGCCACTGCATGGGCTACTATTTTTGATTAGCAGCAAGGGATATTTTATATGTACCATCCCACAGACAGGATAGTACATACCCACGGCCTTTGTTACACCAGTTGTGGAGCACTGGCTGGAACAAGAAATAACCCAATGGGCCCGCTGGGCTACGTTCCGCCCCAAGTTACAACGAAAAGCAAATAAAACTCATAACGCTCTTGTGACTGGCAGTTAATTAACCTAGCTATATATTTTGACTTCTCTCTAGTTTTCCTGAATCAACTATATCAAATTATGACAAATACTCAGAGTGACAGAAGCAGAAAACTGCGGCAGGAACTCGTACAGAAAACCCACCAGATCAGGTGTACCATTATGAGATAGAACACGCACCAACGTAGAACATTAACAATGGACACAGGGTACGTAATCAAAATAGGTAACAAGTGCGAAGGAGAAACACCAGTTCACAAGTTCACAAGACTAGATATTTGTTTACTGGTGCATTACACAAGGAGAGCATACCCTTCATTTAAAAAACGCTAGGATTGGTTCTATAATATATATATATATATATATATATATATATATATATATATATACTCTTCAAAAAAGGTAGGGGAACCTGAAATATTAATGTTAATATCAACTATTAGACCGAACATACGTTTTGACCACAGACATCCTAGTAAAGAACGTTTAGGTCTGTTTATCAACACATCGAAACACATTCCATAGTTTGCACGTGCACCACGCAGTTGTCCTCTACACCTGCGTGGGGTGTCATTCTCGATTTTGACAATTTCCAGGAAGGTCGAGTAATCACTGTCGAACATTATTTCTGTCAATCGTTTTCATTCTGTTAATCATACAGTTGTTATTGTTTTGTTTTTAATCATTTTTATTGTTTGAATTTGCGATTTACAGATAAAAAAACGTCAACTTTCAAATTTCACTTCTGACCCCAATCGTCCTTCAAGATCTTTGGTGGTCATTAAACCTACTGTAATACTGAACTACCGGTTGTAATGTTTGCTCAATTAATTCACTATTATCAGATAACCATTCCACACAGCTAATATACCTTACAATGTTTGCAATTGCAAAATTCTTATTAAGAGTTCCCCTACTTTTTTGAAGAGTATATATATATATATATATATATATACACACACACACACATACACACATACTGAACAGCACTGAAAACGCACCATCAGTATATCAGCATTAAAAGTATCAATGCATAAGTACCGTACTACCTTATAGACCATGCATGACGACGAATAACTTACAAAAACACAACATATTGCATGCATAGTATGAAAAACGTAAATTGAATGTGCAGATCATGCTGATTGGGGCTATAAAAGTTGGTCTCCGAAAAGCCACTTTCATTTATGAAGTAGTATTTGAGGGAACGTTAAACAAATGATGGCAAGATTGACAGCTGAGGAACGTGAACGTGCCTTAGACTTGCTTCAAGTCGGTATTTTGAGTACGTCATCGCATAGCGGTTTGGATGCCACCATTCAACAATCACTAGACTATACAGGAGACACCAGCAGACAGGAACCAACAGGGACCGTCCACGTCCAGGCTAACGACGTGTTACGACACCACGACAAGATCGCCATATCGTTCTCCTCCATATACGTGATCGAACGCTACCAGCTGTCAGGACTGCACCAACTGTTCAGGGTCGACGAGGGGTTATCAGCGCAGGCACTGTGCGTCGCCGTCTTCGGTCTGATGGGCTGCGTGCTCAACGACCATATGTTGGACCTATCCTGACTGATCGACATCGAAATGAGCGCCGACGTTTGGCAGGAAGGTATTGTCATTGGACATTACAACGTTGGCATGGTGTGCTATTCTCTGACGAATTCCGTTTCCATTTAAGGAATGTTGATGGTCGGTTGCGGGTGTGGCGTAGGCGTGGAGAACGTTACCACAATGACTGCCTTGTCTAGACGGATCGATGGGGTGGAGGAAGTGTCATGATGTGGGGCAGGATCAGTTATCATCACCGAACAGCACTCCATGTTTGTCGTGGCAGAAAGAATAGCATTTACTACCGGAATAACGTCTTACAAAATCGGGATATGCACACATTTCAGCAAGACAACTCCCGAGCGCATACAGCACGTATTACAACACAATATTTAGCGAACAATAATGTCCCTTTGCTTGAAAGGCCAGCACTGTCCCCTGATGTATCGCCAATAGAGCATCTTTGGGATTACCTTGGCCAACGCATCTCACGTCGTCCACAAATGAAGAACCTTAGAGAATTGGAAAACACACTACAGCAGGAGTGGAATGCTATCCCCCTGAACACTATTCGCAGACTTATCGGAACGACGAGAAGACGTTGCATGGCTTGTGTTGCTGCAGATGGTGGTCATACGCGCTATTAACTTTTCATTGTGACCCCACGTGTCTTTCATACGTAGATGAATTAGGTCAGGTCATAGGGTTTTACGTGCACATTCAGAACAAGCGGGAGAGGAGGGACCGCCTGCACTGCCAGGTGCAATAATAGGCGTCTGGATTAGTTAAAATGCTATCACGTGATCTAAAAAAACCAACGTTCATGAACGTGAAAATTGCACTTTTTCGGTAAACAAATAAAAGCAGAATGTTATTACCGGAACTACTTTTTATCAATTACGTCAACAATGGAATCGCCGAGGATTCCATCGTTTCTATTTTTATCCCAATATCGTCTGCACAGTGAGTGACAGTGACAAATCTGTCTTTAAACGATTCCGGTTTTGAACTAAGACACATAATGTATATGACAGGCCACGAAAACGAAACTTCTGTTACAGCAGAGAATGCTGAACAAAGCAACAGAGAGACATGAGCGCAGCTGTCACATTTGATAAAAACATCAAATCGACAACTTACACGCGCGAAAACACATTCGCCTTCGTGCACAATTACACGACCTGTCCGAGAATAATATCACACAATCACAAACTTCCTCTGAAATCCACACACACAGTAACATTGAAACCACTTTATCCTTTTCAAGTCAGTCTTCACATTCACTTTTCACTAATTCGACTTTTGACAACTACAATCGTAACTATTAAATTACATATGAAATTGTGTCCGTTACATTATGTCCGTTACACCTTGTCTGACAATGACACTGGACTCGCTGTTCCGATTTGTTTGCGTATTTTCACCAATAATGCATTTATTTGCATCGTCAGTATTAAATTAAATGTAATATACGTCATCATGTACGATTTATTACCTGTGTTTATTCCACTAAAGAATATGTGCATGTTTGCTCCCGAAACTGTCTTTATTACCGAGTCAGACAGTAAAAACCTTATCGTTAGGCGAGAAAGTGAATTTCTGTATCGTTAGTTTCATTATTAACTACTGCATAGGTCGTAGTTAATAATGCAGCTAGCGGTATATACACAAACACATGCATATTAATTACAAATATTAAAACTTTATTAAGATGCCGTTTTAACGAATCAATCATCAAAGAGCCCCTTTTATTTAGTCTTCCAAAGACGTGTTCGTAAGTATTTCTGATTGCACACAACCTGACAAACAATATTAGTAACAGAAAACTTTACTAACGTCAAAAAATAAAAGAACAAGTCGGCGACTACTTCACGATTCAGTAGTAACAAAGAGCCTTTGTTGCAAGCGACTGGAGCGTGAACGCGCCGGAAGTAATTTAGTGGCTGATTGGGGCCGCTTAGCGCTATACAAATGAAGGGCAGATAAGTATGTTTCTAATAGAGACTATAGCCCATGATTAATAAATAAAAGTGCTCTAGTGGTGTCGTTAAGCAAAACAAATTTTGTACCACGGCGTTTGATATACATTGGGTACAGACTAGGATTGTGAATAAAACCTAAATGGGTAGGCCGTAGCAGAGCGCACATCAATACTTTTCTTTCTATGTCCGTTCTGACTAGGTCGGCCGAGAAGGTTTGCTCTTACGAACCCAAGCACCTAACAAGTAATTAAGTACACAAGAAAAGTTCAGAGTTAAAATCAGCCGTGGTGGCACACATTTGTAGCGACATGACGTTGCTAGGATCTTAGGGGGAAAAAAAATATTCTAAAAATACCGATTCTAAACGTGAATTCTGGTCCGGAGACGCATTCCCAGCTCCAGGAAGTGTTACGCATCTGCTTTAGGACCAGTCGATGTCTGCGGTGTGCTATTCAGGAAGACACGTTTGAAAACAGCGGACGATCGCTGGCGTCAATGGGGGAAATCAATACAGGAGTGCGTTTATTTGTGGATTAATGTGACTTATATGTATTTGAAGAACAAATCTTGGGTTTATTTTCATCATTTAAAGCAGTCAGAATAAATCATTTCCTTCAAATGATCTGTCGTTCTTCGATGGCTGTTGCGTATTACGTACATAAATCCTGGTGGCGAGCAGTTGTAGTTTTTTGCGACATCGATATTTTGAGGGAGGTGTATGACAAGTTTATTTGTATATTAATGGGACATACCCTAGTCTTTAAACACTAAGGCATATTTTTTTTACTATTAGAGCCATTTTTGATAACTAAAATTATACTTTGCTTAGATTTTATGGTTTAGATCACCACGTCCCATACATTCGAAGTGTTTTGGGTCATCCTGGGCCCGTGCTTATAAAACTTAAAGTCTAGACTTTAATAAAGTCCAGACTTTAACGTAATGCTATTTGAATGACGTTGCCATGACGTTAAAGTCTGGACTTTATTAAAGTCTAGACTTTAAGGTTTATAAGCACGGGGCCAGGTGTTTTCAATATCACAAAATCAATTTCTCATATTTTTAAAAACGCACGTGCGTCTGAGAAATAACAGTTATGGAGTCGAGTTTTAGTCTATTTTTAGAGGGTATTTCACCATTTCAAAGTCACAGACCCATATTTCACTCGGTTGTAACTTTATCCAAATGTGTTACAGGTTTGTAGGTTAACTAAATTTAGTGTTAATTTTCACGGGCTGAAACTAGAGTATGTCCCTATAAAGGGACTGCCACTGGTCTGAGTTGGCAGTCATTTGCAACTAACGGAGACTTTAAAGGGACTGCCACTGGTCTGAGTTGGCAGTCATTTGCAACTAACGGAGACTTTAAAGGGACTGCCACTGGTCTGAGTTGGCAGTCATTTGCAACTAACGGAGACTTTAAAGGGACTGCCACTGGTCTGAGTTGGCAGTCATTTGCAACTAACGGAGACTTTAAAGGGACTGCCACTGGTCTGAGTTGGCAGTCATTTACAACTAACGGAGACTTTAAAGGGACTGCCACTGGTCTGAGTTGGCAGTCATTTACAACTAACGGAGACTTTAAAGGGACTGCCACTGGTCTGAGTTGGCAGTCATTTACAACTAACGGAGACTTTAAAGGGACTGCCACTGGTCTGAGTTGGCAGTCATTTGCAACTAACGGAGACTTTAAAGGGACTGCCACTGGTCTGAGTTGGCAGTCATTTACAACTAACGGAGACTTTAAAGGGACTGCCACTGGTCTGAGTTGGCAGTCATTTGCAACTAACGGAGACTTTAAAGGGACTGCCACTGGTCTGAGTTGGCAGTCATTTGCAACTAACGGAGACTTTAAAGGGACTGCCACTGGTCTGAGTTGGCAGTCATTTGCAACTAACGGAGACTTTAAAGGGACTGCCACTGGTCTGAGTTGGCAGTCATTTGCAACTAACGGAGACTTTAAAGGGACTGCCACTGGTCTGAGTTGGCAGTCATTTACAACTAACAGAGACGTTTTATTTGACGACGCACATTTTATTTACGGTTATATGGCGTCGGACGTACATGGTTAAGGACCACACATATAGAGGAAACCTGCTGTCGCTACTTAATGGGCTAGTTTTTTCGATTAGCAGCAAGGGATATTTTATATGCACCATCCCACAGACAGAATAGTACATAACCCGGCCTTTGTTACACCAGTTGTGGAGCACTCAGTGTCTGGAACGAGAAATACCTTTTTGGGGGACTAAAATAACATATTTAAATATATGTTTTGTTTGTTTATAATACCCGTGTCTGTAAATCCGTTGTCTGCTAATGTTTTCAGCAGCCATTTCTCATTTTACTTCCTAATATATATTATCAGAAAGTAAAACCCGGCTTAAACTACTACAAACATTAAAGTACTTTGTTTATACACACTGATATTTCAAACAAGAAACTATCTTCTAGCAAAAAAAAAAAAAAAATTTAAAATTTGTTTTGTTTAACGACACCACTGGAGAACATTGATTTTTTTTTTTATCTTATCATCGGCTATTGGACATCAAACATATGGTCATTCTGACACTGTTTTTTTAGAGGAAACCCGCTGTCGCCACATCGGCTACTCTTTTACGACAGGCAGCAAATCATCTTTTATTTGCACTTCCCACAAGCAGGACAGCACAAACCATGGCCTTTGTTGAACCAATTATGGATCACTGGTCGGTGCAAGTGGTTTACACCTACCCATTGAGCCTTGCGGAGCACTCACTCAGGGTTTGGAGTTGGTATCTGGATTAAAAATCCCATGCCTGGACTGGGATCCAAACCCAGTACCTACCAGCCTGTAGACCGATGGCCTAACCACGACGCCACCGAGGCCGGTAGGCCTACACATAGTCATCAGAGGAAACCCGCTACATTTTTCCTAATGCAGCAAGAGGTCTTTTATATGCACCATTCCCATAGACAGGATGGCACATACCACGAACTTTGATATACCGATCGTGGTGCACGGACTGGAACGAGCAATAGCACAATGGGCCCACTGACGGGGATCGATCCTAAACGGACCGCGCATGAAGCTAGCGCTTTACCATTGGGCTAAGTCCCCCCCCCCCCCCCCCCCCCCCCCCCCGATATTGGAAAACAGGAAATTCAGGACAGTCCCTTTAGAAGTGGTAGCGAGACAGATATTGTCAATTCAAAAACTCGCAATGTTTTGGATTTTCGAATGAATGAATGAATGAATGAAAGTTTCATGACACCCCAGCACAAAATACATCGGTTATTTGATGTCAAACAAAATACTTCGGCTGTTGGTTGTCAAACAAAATACATCGGCTATTGGTTGTCAAACAAAATACATCGGCTATTGGGTGTCAAACAAAATACATCAGCTGTTGGGTGTCAAACAAAATACATCGGCTGTTGGTTGTCAAACAAAATACATCGGCTGTTGGGTGTCAAACAAAATACATCGGCTATTGGTTGTCAAACAAAATACATCGGCTATTGGGTGTCAAACAAAATACATCGGCTGTTGGGTGTCAAACAAAATACATCGGCTGTTGGTTGTCAAACAAAATACATCGGCTGTTGGTTGTCAAACAAAATACATCGGCTGTTGGGTGTCAAACAAAATACATCGGCTGTTGGGTGTCAAACAAAATACATCGGCTGTTGGGTGTCAAACAAAATACATCGGCTATTGGTTATCAAACAAAATACATCGGCTGTTGGGTGTCAAACAAAATACATCGGCTGTTGGGTGTCAAACAAAATACATCGGCTGTTGGGTGTCAAACAAAATACATCGGCTGTTGGGTGTCAAACAAAATACATCGGCTGTTGGGTGTCAAACAAAATACATCGGCTGTTGGTTGTCAAACAAAATACATCGGCTGTTGGGTGTCAAACGAAATACATCGGCTGTTGGGTGTCAAACAAAATACATCGGCTGTTGGGTGTCAAACAAAATACATAGGCTGTTGGGTGTCAAACAAAATACATCGGCTGTTTGGTATCAAACAAAATACATCGACTATTGGTTGTCAAACAAAATACATCGGCTGTTGGGTGTCAAACAAAATACATCGGCTGTTGGGTGTCAAACAAAAGTAAAATGAATGAATGAATGAATGATGAATGAACACCAAAATAAGAATCAAAACATTTAATTAAAACACAACCTGTCAATATATGAACAACAAAACCACATTCCCTGATAAAAATCATATCTCTGAAAAAGATAGAATCGAAAGGATGTTAAGTAAAGTCGTGATTACTTCCATAATCCACTATCAAGATGCTCGTCCTTAGGAGGACCGCCACTCATATAGGAGATCAGTAACAAGATGTTTCATCCCTCCTGCCCCGCCAGTAGGAAGACCGCCACTCGCATAGAGATCAGTGACGGAATAGTTCATCCCTCCTGCCCCGCCAGTAGGAGGACCGCCACTCACATAGATCAGTAACAAGATGTTTCATCCCTCCTGCCCCGCCAGTAGGAGGACGGCCATTCCAATAAGGAGATCAGTAACAATATGTTTCATCCCTCCTACACCGCCAGGAGGAGGACCGCCACTCCAATAAGGAGATCAGTAACAAGATGTTTCATCCCTCCTGCACCGCCAAGAGAACCGCCACTTCCAAGACTAGCTTAGAAAACCCAAACCTGAACAGGACAGAGCTCAGTGGACTATATACAGCAGTGGTGGCATGCACTCAAGAATCATTGTAAAAAAGCTATGTACAAATATAAATTTCGCTGGTAAGTATGTGAAAATGTCGAATAAAAAATTCTACCTGTTGTGAAAACTTCAAAACAGGTTCAGGGTGAAATCGGAACGATTTAACTCTACCAACATGTGGTGGACGACCAGTGTACACTGACAGTGCTTACACTCGGGTGGGGAGGGGTGTGTGTGTGTGTGTGTGTGTGTGTGTGTGTGTGTGTGTGTGTGTTTTTCAAGTTAACTGAATATGTCAAATATGTAAGATCGATGCCAGCACGACACAAGCCACATCATAGATGCATAGTCGTGTATAGCCCGAAAGACACTCCTGTCCCTCCCATGCTTATCAAAGGTCGTGGGTATGTGCTATCCTGTCTATGGGATGGTGCATATAAATGATCCCTTGCTGCTAATCGAAAAGAGTAGCCCATGAAGTTGCGACAACAGGTTTCCTCCCTCAATATCTGTGTGGTCCTTAACCATATGTCCGACGCCATATAACCGTAAATAAAATGTGTTGAGTGCGTCGTTAAATAAAACATTTCCTTCCTTCCCCTGCTTATCCACCAGTCTGCGCGTGGCAGAATCACAGGAAACGTCTACCAAATACTAGTAGATATTAACTCCAGAAACTGTTTAATTGTAAACGTGTCGGTGTTGTTACAAAATGGTGTAAATTTATATCCATTAAAAATTTTCAAGATGTATTAAACAACACTCAGACACATTACAATGTATAACAAGAAGACATTTTCAAATACATAATTAACATACATGACAAGAACAGGCGTCAACATAGAAGTATCTATAATTAACATAGAACACAAGATATGCAAACAAAATAGCTAAATTATGCGGAGAAACGTCAGTTCACAAGACAAGATAATATTTTAATAAACATAGCTAGGTTTTTTAATAATGGTGCATTACATAATGACAGCATACCTTTCAAAACGCTAGGATTAATTCTATAATATTGTTTTATATATTTTCTTCTAATGTTTTCAATATTATCATTTTTAACAATTGAATAAATAATGGTATTCATCTCCAATATCGGTATTACAAAGTTTGCATATTCTATTTTCTCTAGGAACTTTAAACCATCTGCCAGTTTCGATTGGTAATCTTAAATTTGACGTACGCAATTTAGTTATCCAGCATCTATTTTGGTACGATAATCTCGACTCGATTATTAACAAACACTTCCGTGCCTCCTAATATTCATATCATTTTTTCTTCTTCTTCTTTTTTTTAAAATTATTATTTTATTTTTAGCTTTTTTAATATTTAACTGCTCATCTCTTTTTATATTTATGCAATATTTTTAGAACCTGTGTTGACTATTTGTATTTATTGTTATATATGCTCCTCTTATGTCAACGAATGGTGACCAAGAGGGTTAATAAAGCTCTGTTCTATTCTGTTCTGGTACCGTAGTTAAAGGGACATTTCTGACTTTGCTGCATTGTAAGATGTTTCTGATTATAAAATATTTCTACGATTAAACTTACATATTAAATATATTTTCTTGTTTAGAATATCAGTGTCTGTATATTCAATGTGTTTCTGATCGTCTTAATATTTGTAAGAAGCCCAAACTGGATTTTTTTTTCAAATAATTTAACACGTACAAAAAAAAGTAATTTTATGAAATAAAATTAAATTTAACCTAGTACAAATATTAGAACGATCAGAAACATGTTTAATATACAGCCACTAATATTGTGTGCAGAAAAATATATTTGATATGTAATTACAATCGCTAAAAAGTCTGTGTTAGTCGATAACATCTTAAAAATTGCAGTAAACTCAGGAATGCTTGCGTCGCAGGATCGAACCACCTCGGTGGATCTATTCAGCCGATTTTTTTTTCTCTCTCGTTCCAGCCATTGCACCACAACTGGACAAATGCCGTGACATGGGCTTTCCTCTCTGTGGGAAAGTGCATATAAAAGATCCCTTGCTGCATTGGTAAACATGTAGCGGGTTTCCTCTGATGACTTCGAGTCAGAATTACCAAATGTTTGACATCCAATAGTCGATGATTAATTAATCAATGTGCTCTAGTGGTGTCGTTAAACAAAACAACCGTCTAATCTGAAGAAAGGTTGGGACCTAGCTCAGTCGGTAGAACGCTCGTCTAAATTAATCAATGTGCTCTAGTGGTGTCGTTAAACAAAACAACCGTCTAATCTGAAGAAAGGTTGGGACCTAGCTCAGTCGGTAGAACGCTCGTCTAAATTAATCAATGTGCTCTAGTGGTGTCGTTAAACAAAACAACCGTCTAATCTGAAGAAAGGTTGGGACCTAGCTCAGTCGGTAGAACGCTCGTCTAAATTGCTTGCACCGTGGGATCGAATCTCCTTGGGTTTTCCCCGTCCCAATCAGTTCCCCACAATTGGTATACCAAAGGCCGCGGTATGTGCTGTTCTGTCTGTGGGATGGTGTATATAAAGAATCCCTTGCTGCTAATGAAAAAAACGTAGCGGGTTTCCTCTGAAAACTTCGAAACAAAATTACCAATTGTTTGACATCCAATAGCCGATGATAAATAAATCTATGTACTCTAGTAGTATCGTTAAACAAAACAAACTTTAATTTTTGACTTCAATCTGAAAAATTATGGATCGATTTTCTACGGGGAGTCAAAATACTACGTTACACCGGCAGCGGGCACCGCAATCCACTTCGTTATATATACTGACAACCGCCCCACCACCACCCCTCCCATTCCACCCCTACTCTCCACAATACGAGATTCAGACTTACGTCAGCAGAGGAAGGCCAGTGCTGATTACAATCAAAAAGTCATTTGTAAAGTGTGATTATTATCGATTGTTTGGCGGTGAAAGGCGCACTGATTGCCAATAAATGTGTGCTCTTTTCACAGAGTCTTCACCCTCCTACCGAATTACACCAGAGGCGTCGGCGGTTATATCGATAGAGTCGATAATTGGACAGAGACGTTGTAAATAAACCCACGGCTGTTTCCTATTTAAATGTGAACTGGGAAGAACCATTTGCATGAAGCCCACGAGATGTATTCGAATATGTAACATTATGTATACAAATGCAGAATGATTGCAATTGTTTTTAAAGCTGAAGTTTCGGATACTAGATTATTATTAGATTATAATGATTTACAACAGAAAATTAGGTTTTTTTTAAGTACTGTCGAACGACATTCTTCGATATCGTTTGGCCATACTACCAGAAAAAAATTATAGAAACTTAAAGAAAATTCTCTTTTTAACCGTTTAAGGAGTTTCAGACTATTAACTACTCAGTTGCCCCCCCCCCCCCCCCCCCGGCCAACAAAAAATCCTAGCTACAGCCCTGACTACTCGTTATTTACGTATAAATGGTGTGTGTACGTGTGTGTGTGTGTGTGTGTTTGTTGTGTACGTGTGTACGTGTGTGTGGTGTCTTGTCTGCGTGTATGTGAGTGTGCGTGTGGTGCTAGATAACAATAGCTGTGTAACTTGCCTTCTGCACAATACGAATATTTTTTTAAATATGTATGACGGCAATTGACTATTATACATTACCAGTGTGGTACCTAGCCAATACAAAATTTGAATTGTGTGTCATACTCATTGCAAGGGACATTCCTGAGTTTGCTGCAGTTTTTAAGATGTTATCGACTAACAGAGACTTTTAACGGTTGTAATTACATATCAAATATATATTTTTTCTGCATAAACTATTAGTGTCTGTATGTTAAATGTGTTTCTGATCGTTCTAATATTTGTGCTAGGTTAAATTTGATTTTATTTCCTAAAATATATTTTTTCGTACGTACGAAAGTATTTGAAGACAAAATACAGTTTGGGCTTCTTACAAATATTAAGACGACCAGAAATACATTGAATATACAGACACTGATATTCTAAACAAGAAAATTTATTTAATATGTAAGTTTAATCGTAGAAATATTTTATTAGTCGGAAACATCTTACAATGCATCAAACTCAGGAATGTCCCTTTAATGTATTAACTGGCTGTTGTATGACGATTACGAATATATAACATAGCGGTGCCAAAAGGCCTTTCTGCAGCTTGCGTCAACACTGGGACGTGTGAATGCATACACGATGTGAACAGAAGAATAGTTCAAGCAAGAAACTAAGTGCAAATCCAGGTTAAAAAGAAACAGAATCGTCAAACAGCCAGTTTTAGTTTTATTGCAGAGACCTGCAAAATGATATCATTTAAATACTAACGGCATTCAAACTGAAAACAGATATATATATATATATTATTTACTATGCATCGTTACCTTATATAACGAGGCTGGGCGGAGCCAAATGGGAACGCGATCGCCTGATGCGCGGACGCTCTAGGGTCGACCCCCTTCAGTGGGCCCGTTGGGCTATTTCTCGTTCCAGCCAGTGCACCACGACTGGCGTATCAAAGGCCGTGGTATGTGCTATCCTGTATGTGGGATGGTGCATATAAAAGATCCATTGCTACTAATAGAAAAATGTAGCGGCTTTCCTCTCTAAGATTAGACGTCAAAATTACCAAATGTTTGACATCCAATAGCCGATGATTAATAAATCAATATGCTCTAGTGGTGTCGTTAAATAAAACTAACTTTTTGTCATTTATGATTATTTCGTTGCGGCTGGCCAGAAGCGTTTTTCAGACGCACACATGGCACGCGACCAGCCTAGACGCTATCATTGAAACAAATGTATTTTGATTTTAGTTTTTTTTTAGCACTCGCTGCATCCAGTCTATATTAGCTTTAACGAAGAATGTTCCATAGCCAGACGATCTCAAACCTTCAGTGGATGTAAGCACGTGCTAAATGGTTGATTGTACCGGCCTGGTTAAGCCATCGGACTACAGGCTGGTAGGTACAAGGTTCGCAGCCCGATACCGGCTCCCACTTAAGGTCTCAATGGGTAGGTGTAAGGCCACTACACGCTCTTCTCTCTCTCTCATTAACCAACTAACAACTAAGGCACTGTTCTAGACAGACAGATCAGATAGCTGAGGTGTGTGCCCAGGACAGCGTGCTTGAACATCAATTGGATATAAGCACGAAAATAAGTTGAAATGAAAAATAAATATTGTTATCGAGAGTTTGGTATTTCCGTTTTATTCGGTGCAAAAATCAGTCTGCGCTCCCTCCCCTACCCCTACCCACCACCTCCACCTTACAAAAAACGGAAGCCCGTACGCCTATGTGGCTACCGTTACTATTCTAATGTTTGTAGCCAGCATGTGACTAAGTAGTGTTATCCTCTAACCCGCAATTTCCTGTTTTACCTGTATTACTTACAATTACGTAACGCTGTAAGATCTATATGGTGGATGGTTATCATGGAATGTGGTATGATTTGTTAAAAGTTTGTTGTGTTTAACGGCATCACTAGAGCACACATATCTATTAATCATCGGCTATTGGATGTCAAATATTTAATAATTTTTGACATGTGGTCTTAGACAGGAAACTACATTTTCCCATTATTATCAAGGGATCTTTTATATACACTATCCCAAAGAGACTTTGATTTACCAGTCGTGGTGAACTGGTTGGGACGACAAATAATCCAATGGGCCCACTGACGGGAATCGATCCCAAACCGACCGCGCATCAAGCGAGCGCTTTACCACTGGTCTACGTCCAGCGATTCATAGGCCGTGGTATGTGCTTTTCCAACAGTGATACAAATCCCTTGCTGCTAATGGAAAACGTGTCACATGACCGCATGTTTGACATCCAATAACCGATGATTAATTAATCAGTGGCTCGATCCTAGACCGACCACGCATCAGGCGATCGCTTTACCACTGGGCTACGTCCTAAACCCGTGTGCCTTATATTTCACAAGTAATTGTAACTATCTCGTGAATACAAAACACTGAAATTAATCTTCTGTGAAAAGTCCTGTGCAAGAAGGGTATTACGCAACACGATAATTATCTCCCTTTACAGAAACCACACAAGATCGTCGGTCAAGTCAGGTCAGAGTGTTTAACGTGCACATTCAGAGCAAGCTGTTGTAGCGCACGCCTGTCCTCGGCACAAGTGCCGGCCTCGGTCAGCTCCTCCGTCCAGGACAGGAAAGGGGTGCCGTGGGTTGAAGGGGGGACCGCCTGCACTGGCAGGTGCAAGGGAGCACCAGCAATCCGACTGGCGGAGGGTGTTATGGTGCTATGGAATTTGGAATGTTCCGTAGGATTAACCCAAAGAGAAAGGCTGCACAGTTTTGTGAAAGATATTAGGCGCAATTTTGAACGGTCCGCCAAAAGGAAAAATATGGAGCTACGTATAGATTTTGGAAGATTAGTGTGCCGAGAGTAGTTCGTTATAAGATCGTACAATTTTAACAGCTTTTATATCAGCCTCGGTGGTGTCGTGGTTAAGCCATTGAACATAAGGCTGGTAGGTACTGGGTTCGCAGCCCGGTACCGGCTCCCACCCAGAGCGATTTTAACGACTCATTGGGTAGGTGTAAGACCACTATACCCTTGTTTCTCTCACTAACCACTAACAACTAACCCCGTCCTCAAAATTACCAAATGTTTTGACATCCAATAGCCGATAATTAATAATTCAATGTGCTGCAGTGGTGTCGTTAAACAAAATAAACTTTAAAGAAACACACTGCTGACATCTGCTGATTAAATTACATGTAATATGCTGGGGTATCATTAAACAAACATTACTATCCTTTCCTGTTAACAATTAACAACTAACCCACCAGATAGCTGAGGTGTGTGCCAAGGACGGCGTGCTTGAACCGTAACTGGATATAAGCACGAAAATGAAATGAATGAAATAAATAGCTTTTGGGTAGTACTAAACCAAATAACATCCGGCTGAGTCAAAGTTCGAGGTGTACCTAACGTTTGATGGAGCAGTTAGTACCAGAAGTCCTGTCATTGGTGATAATTGTGACAGTGCTTGTTGTGATCAAATGTTGGTTTATCTGGCTAGTACATTCCTGTACTTTAATTTGGACTAGTGTCAATATACCAACTACATGTACCACTGTGCTGGAAATGTGCGGAATCCTAAAAATAGCATGACAATTTTCGTGCGGAAACAGGGCAGTCATAGACGCTACCCGTTATGTCTGAAATGAGCAGCTTAACGCCCCTTTTTTCTGATTTACTTTATGGGTGAGGGGTGGTAGCATATATCGATTGATACGCTGCATGTAGGAGTTTTAGCTACATATGTTATTATCATCGTCTATGGGATTTGATTTGGTGGTATGCTCCCTATACGTCCGGAGAGCAAAGGAGGAGTATGCATGTAGGAGTGTTAGCCACACATGTTACTATTGTCATCTATGGGATTTGATTTGGTGGTATACACCCTGCACTTCCGGAGAGCAAAGGAGAAGTAGTTCAACAGCGAATACGTTTTACTCTACATTGCAGTAAATTATGTTGTGTTATTGTTAACACAAATATAATTTATAGATATACCAACCAACAATAAGAGCACGTACAGCAGACTGTAGGAGGCATGTTTAATCATGTATTGCTTTAATCATTAAAGGTCCTGTGTCAAAATTACAATAATGGAGGTTCCCTCCAAAAAATATGTATTACCGGTAGTTTTTGCTTTCAAACATAACCTTTATACCTTCAGCTGTATGCCTATAAAACATTACAACCAAATAATTCCATTTACTAGTAGAAAAACATAAATATTTTAGGGGAAAATTGTGAGAGTTTGTAACACAAAACAAACTAACTTTGTCACACACTAATTTTACCCAGAATATTTTGCTGTCAACTGACAAAAGAAACAAAGATGTTGGCCATGCTACATTTAGTCACACATTATTCCGAAAACTCCTCTTGTCGTCCAGTGCATGACTTTAAAAAAAACAAAAAATTGTTATTCTAGAGTTAATGATGGAAAAAATATGCGTGGGATCGATTAATTTGTAGTTATTTATTACAAATAAATGTGAAAGTAACGAAATATTGTAATTTCAGATTTGATATAGGACCTTTAATACCTACGAATACTGAAAAAGATTAACTGCATGTGACAATGTCGATACATTAACATTTAATGTATTCCAAGACAAAAAGACAGAAATCGTAAATAGATGTGGTAATTAACTATGGAGATGGATTCTCATCTATCACCCACTGCCTGTCATTCCCATTAGCTTAATATAAAAAACTTTCCAGTTTCTCACACGATTTCAATCTGTTTCGAATCATTCTGTCAGACCGGCCTCGGTGGCGTCGTGGTTAGGCCATCGGTCTACAGGCTGGTAGGTACTGGGTTCAGATCCCAGTCGAGGCATGGGATTTTTAATCCAGATACCGACTCCAAACCCTGAGTGAGTGCTCCTCAAGGCTCAGTGGGTAGGTGTAAACCACTTGTACCGACCAGTGATCCATAACTGGTTAAACAAAGGCCACGGTTTGTGCTACCCTGCCTATGGGAAGCGCAAATAAAATATCCCTTGCTGCTAATCGGAAAGAGTAGCCCATATAGTGGCGACAGCGGGTTTCCTCTCCAAATCTGTGTGGTCCTTAACCATATGTCTGACCTCCATATAAATAAAATGTGTTGAGTGCGTCGTTAAATAAAACATTTCTTTCTTTCTGTCAGTTTCCTCCAACTCAGTCTTCTGAGCTGTCCACGCCATCACCTACCTGTCTCAACTTCCTCCACGGGTGCAGTCGCTGTGTACTTCCCGGCACCCACCTGGCATCCTCGTCCTCTGCCGCTAATAAGCTGGTCTGACCCACGGCATTAACTGACGACCGCCGGTAGTAGGTGAGCATAATAGGTAGTTACAAATGCATCTTAACAATGCCAGAAGTAACTACTGAACACTCTCCGAAGTGGTCACACTAAACCCACAGCTAAACGTTGATGGGGAATGACCAATCTAATTAAAATTAGCTCCACTATAATATGTGGATCTAACAGCAGCACGTTGGAGCTCATGTCCAGTTGACATGAGAGTCCACGCAATGCTGTTAGATCTACTGGTAGACCCAGTAGAGCTAATTTTATTCAGATTGTCTTGCTGCTCATAAATATTGTATGCAAATGTCAAGTAGATGCACAATATATAAAAACTCTCAATATAAAGTATAAACTCCGTCAATACGGATAATTACTTCCCGTCGCCCTTTTGTTTGCAATACAATTCAGGTGGAGCTTAATTAATTCCAGGTGTACACAAAATACCTTTGGTATTTAATGTAATATGCACGTTGAGCTCTTGTGAACTGTTATCGTGTCGCAGGATATAATGATATATATTTTTTATTCCGTTCGATAACGACGTGAGTCTAATAAAGTTCTTCTTTCAATAAAGTTAATTCCGATGACTTAATAACCACTACAGCACCACCGAGGCTGGTAAGAAGTATTGCATACGTTTTAACATCAGATAATAGTCCCCCCCCCCCCCCCCCCCACCCACCCACCCCGAAAATTACTGGTTATTAATATTGATGTTTTAAGTATGAAACCTCCCTGAAATGGCTGCAAAATGGTATTTCAGGGCCTCTAGATTTAAAAATGTCCAGGGGGTATTCCCCCGGGCCCCCTGGTGTCTTGTGCCTTCCATACTAGTTCGTTCCAAGAATTCATCTTTACCCCCTCCAAAACATCCTAGCTACGGCCCTGATTTCGCAAGTATGAGTGTTACGCGAGAAATCTGACAATGGTTTTATTTAGAGTTTTACTTTAATTGATTACTGTCTCGTCCCGTCTTATTTTTCTACGTTTAATGGTACTTTTTTAAAATCCATGTTTAACGATATATGGATTACAGCAAGAAAATAAGCTTTATCATCTGTACAGAGGCACTACCTGATACCCAATATCAAAGAAAGAACCGTGGGGACACGTTAATGAATTTTTGTAACATTTTATTTGTAAAGCAAAAAAGCTTTCTTTTTTTAACACAAGCGCAGAAACATTGGAGAAAGTATCACATGGGAATAGAATGAAATAACGCTTTTAATATCAGTCATAGCAGGAAAGTAAGTGCTATTCGTTTTAACTTCTCCCCCCCCCCCCTTCAAAAACAAACAAAATGACACCACCACCCCAAAAAACTCCACCCCAACAACAACAACAACAAAACCCACGGCAAAGACAAATCGACACCCCAAACAAACAAAATACCTAGAAACAATTAGGGTTAAGTTCAGCCAAAGGTTTGTCGCTAACGCTTGCCTCAGGTTATTACGCTACATGTTAAAACCGAATGACCCTTTCGAGAACCTTACCAAATGTTTGACATCCAATAACCGAGGGGCGGGACGTAGCCCAGTGGTAAAACGCACGCCTGATGCGCGGTCGGTCTAGGATCGATCCCGGTTGCCACATTGGGACTATTTCTCGTTCCAACCAGTGCACCACGACTGGTATATCAAAGGCCGTGGTATGTGCTATCCTGTCTGTGGGATGATGCATACAAAATATCACTTGCTACTAATGGACACATGACATATAACGGGTTTCCTCTCTATGACTGTGTCAAAAATGACCATATGTTTGACATCCAATAGCCGATGATTAATAAATTAATATGATCTAGTGGTGTCGTTAAACAAAACACTTTTTTTCCACAGTAGTCGATGATTACTTAATCAGTGTGTTCCAGTGGTGTCGTTAAACAAAACAAACTTCTTCCTTCGAGAACCAGTCAAAATAGTTGGCAAACGTTTAGCAACAAACGACTGGCTGAACTTACGCCAAGGGCGAAACATAGCCATGTGGTAAAGCGCTCGACTGATGCGCGATCGGTCTAGGATCAATGCCCGTTGCTCCACAAGTAGTTTAACAAAGGCCGCGGTATGTGCTGTTCTGTCTGTGTGGTGGGTGCATCGAGTGAAATAAATTCGACGATCCCATCGCACTTCTAGATCTACCAAAATTACCTCAGGAAATGGCGCAAACTATGTTCATCTTTGGACTCGGATCTACAGGATATTTTCAAAATTCAGTAGCACCACAAACACCCTAACTGCGGGCGATCCCCTCTCCCACCCCCAAACCATTTCCTTTCCTGCACGGAGGAGCCAGCTAAGTTGACATCTGTGCCCATGACAGGCGTGTGCTACAACAGCTTGCTCTGAATGTGCATGTTAAAATCTATGACCTGACCAGACCATGCTAGTTTTCCCAAAGACTATGTCAATAATACTAAATGCTGAACATACAATTTCAATAGTCGACGATTAATAAATAAATATGCTTTAGTTAAACAAAACAAACTTTATTGCATTTTAAAAATCATATTTCTGTACAAGACGAGTTATAAAAAGGTTAACAATAGTCAATACAGCGATATAAATGATTACAACTGTATTAAAGGGATATACCCTAATTATTAAACACTAAGGCATATTTTAAAATATTATAGCAGTTTTTGATAACTGAAATCATACTTTACTTAAATTTTATGGTTTAGATTACATTCGAAGTGTTTTTGGTCATCCATGTGTTTTTAATATCACAAAATGCATTTCTCATATTTTTAAAACCGCACGTGTGTCTGAGAAATAAGTTATGGAGTCGAATTTTAGTCTAATGTTAGAGGGTATTTCACCATTTCAAAGTCACAGACTCATGTTTCATTCAGTTGTAACTTTATGCAAATGTGTTACATGTTTGTAGATTAACTAAACTTAGTGCTAATTTCCACGGGTTGAAACTAGGATATGTCCCTTTAACTAAACTTAGTGCTAATTTCCACGGGTTCAAACTAGGGTCTGTCCCTTTAACTAAACTTAGTGCTAATTTCCACGGGTTCAAACTAGGGTCTGTCCCTTTAACTAAACTTAGTGCTAATTTCCACGGGTTGAAACTAGGGTCTGTCCCTTTAACTAAACTTAGTGCTAATTTCCACGGGTTGAAACAAGGGTCTGTCCCTTTAACTAAACTTAGTGCTAATTTCCACGGGTTGAAACTAGGGTCTGTCCCTTTAACTAAACTTAGTGCTAATTTCCACGGGTTCAAACTAGGATATGTCCCTTTAACTAAACTTAGTGCTAATTTCCACGGGTTCAAACTAGGGTCTGTCCCTTTAACTAAACTTAGTGCTAATTTCCACGGATTGAAACTAGGATATGTCCCTTTAACTAAACTTAGTTCTAATTTCCACGGGTTGAAACTAGGGTCTGTCCCTTTAACTAAACTTAGTGCTAATTTCCACGGGTTGAAACAAGGGTCTGTCCCTTTAACTAAACTTAGTGCTAATTTCCACGGGTTGAAACTAGGGTCTGTCCCTTTAACTAAACTTAGTGCTAATTTCCACGGGTTGAAACTAGGGTCTGTCCCTTTAACTAAACTTAGTGCTAATTTCCACGGGTTGAAACTAGGGTCTGTCCCTTTAACTAAACTTAGTGCTAATTTCCACGGGTTGAAACAAGGGTCTGTCCCTTTAACTAAACTTAGTGCTAATTTCCACGGGTTGAAAAACTTAGTTCTAGGGTCTGTCCCTTTAACTAAACTTAGTGCTAATTTCCACGGGTTGAAACTAGGATATGTCCCTTTAACTAAACTTAGTGCTAATTTCCACGGGTTGAAACTAGGGTCTGTCCCTTTAACTAAACTTAGTGCTAATTTCCACGGGTTGAAACTAGGATATGTCCCTTTAACTAAACTTAGTGCTAATTTCCACGGGTTGAAACTAGGGTCTGTCCCTTTAACTAAACTTAGTGCTAATTTCCACGGGTTGAAACTAGGATATGTCCCTTTAACTAAACTTAGTGCTAATTTCCACGGGTTGAAACTAGGGTCTGTCCCTTTAACTAAACTAGTTAACTAAACTTAAATTTCCACGGGTTGAAACTAGGGTCTGTCCCTTTAACTAAACTTAGTGCTAATTTCACGGGTTGAAACTAGGGTATGTCCCTTTAACTAAACTTAGTGCTAATTTCCACGGGTTGAAACTAGGGTCTGTCCCTTTAACTAAACTTAGTGCTAATTTCCACGGGTTGAAACTAGGGTGTCCCTTTAACTAAACTTAGTGCTAATTTCCACGGGTTGAAACTAGGGTCTGTCCCTTTAACTAAACTTAGTGCTAATTTCCACGGGTTGAAACTAGGGTCTGTCCCTTTAACTAAACTTAGTGCTAATTTCCACGGGTTGAAACTAGGGTCTGTCCCTTTAACTAAACTTAGTGCTAATTTCCACGGGTTGAAACTAGAATATGTCCCTTTAAAACTCGCTGTCACTTTAACTAAACAGTGCTAATTTCCACGGGTTGAAACTAGAATATGTCCCTTTAAAGCTGTACTCTCAGTCACATTTTAAAATAATATACCGAAAACAATGTAATTAAGCAATAATAAGAAATAATAACACACTAATTTACCCATTGGTAAAAATTTAAGTTTTATTTGATGTATCCCTACAATGGCCTTTCATCTATAGGATATTCCTGCAACATAATGCTAGTATCAGCCTACCAACTGTTACGACGGAGTTGTCCAACTCGAAAGTTGCGTTGTAATTTCCCCCACTCCTACCGGCCTCGGTGGCGTCGTGGTTAGACCATCGGCTGGTAGATACTGGGTTCGAATCCCAGTCGAGGCCATGGTTTGTGCTATCCTGCCTGTGGGAAGCACAAATAAAAGATGCCTTGCTGCCTGTCGTAAAAGAGTAGCCTATGTGGCGACAGCGGGTTTCCTCTAAAAACAGTGTCAGAATGACCACATGTTTGACGTCCAATAGCCGATGATAAGATAAATAATCAATGTGCTCTAGTGGCGTCGTTAAATAAAACAAACTTTACTTTTTCCCCCACCCCCGATATAATAGGTCGTAGATGTATGCAACAAAAATCGAGTTGTAAACGTGCTCAGACTAGCAATTGGACAGTCGTAGAAGATCGGCGAGTTGAAAAACTCCGTCGTGACAGTTGGTAGTCTTAGCCTAACATTGGATGCTGCATTGCATTGGGAGTGGAAGCAGTCAGATATTGGTCGTATCAGAGCACTCACTGGTAGAATGAGAAGAAGGGTAAAAGATGTCATCCTGGCACAGGGCGGTTCCACTCGCTATTGTATATTTGAACTAGAATTGTCTTTAATATAAAGGAAGGAAATATTTTATTTAACGATGCACTGCATACATTTTATTTACGGTTATATGGCGTCGGACTTATGGTTGAGAACCACACAGATATCGAGAGAGGAAACCCGCTGTCGCCACTTCATGGGCTACTATTTTTGATTAGCAGCAAGGAATCTTTTATATGCACCATACCACAGACAGGATAGTACATACCACGGCCTTTGCTACACCAGTTATGGAGCACTGGCTAGAACGAGAAATAGCTCAATGGGCCCACTGGCGCATCTTTTATGCGATTACAATAAAGGAAGAAAGGAAGAAACACATTTTAATTATGGTTATATGGCGGCGGCCATATTGTTAAAGACCACACATATAATGAGAGAAGAAACACGCAATAGACTACTCTTTCCGATTACCAGCAAGGGATATTTTATATGCAACATCTCACAGACAGGATAGTACATACCACGTCCTTTGTTCAGGGATGTGAGAGGGGCTGGAACAAAAAAGCTTATTGCGGCGGGGGCCCAGGGGCCGCTCAAGGGCACCTGAAGGAAAATTGTTGTTTGCAACCCCTGGAACTGCCAAAAATTGCATTCAATGCTAACAAATCTAAACTGGTTATAACTTATAATATACGGCACACATCATGTGAAAACATGCAAACGAACCTTGTGTGGTCAACAGTATTGAACATCATGTTGTTGTTGTTTTTTTAGACGAAATGGAAAAGCGCATTTACGTCCCTGTTTGTTGCACCAGTTGTGGAACACTGGCTGGAACGAGAAATAGCCCAATAGGGCCCACTAACGGGGATCAATCACTGACCTACCGCGCATCAAGCGAACGCTTTACCACTGGGCTACGTCCCGTTCCGAGATTGCAATAAACATTTTTTTTTTTGACAGAAGTGGTCGATTACACCAGATGGTATAACTTTCCAGTTCCATAGTGATTGTGGCTCTCAGTTTGCCTTGGAATACAAAACTGTCAAAGCCGTGTTATTAACGCAAATAGAACACTGAACAGTGCCATCATTATTTGTAGGTTTTCTTACACAACAGACTCATCTTTCAGATTACATTAATTTTTCCGCGTTATTTCAGACTGATCGCAAGTAAAACCATTCTGTTAAAAACGTGGAGTGGATAGGGAGGGGGTGGCGGTGACTTAGTTCTCTGTATATTTATATAATAGCGCTTGGAATTGCTGGTTCACCCAGTTTACATTTCTCGAGGAGCCATGTTTAGATGTACATTGACTTCTATCTGTAATCTATATGATCGTCCCATAAAACAACGGTTAGCCATTACGAAACACATCTAGGGAGACGTTTCCATTACTCTTTAATAAAACATTGCACTAAAAATGGCGTCACGTCGAATTAAGGGCCGCTGGGCCCCGTTCCACGAAGCGACGTTAGCACTAAGTTCGCCTTAAGTGTATAAGATTGTTATGCACTTATGATGATCTTAGGACTAGGATCGCTTCGTAGAACAGGTGGTTGTAAACGGTTTACGGTATCCGATTCCAAGCCGATTTATATGAAAAACGGTCCACAGCATAACACTTGCGTAAACAGGCCATAATGGTAAATAATTTACACCCAAGAATTAATTGACATTAAAAAAATACCTATTTAAAAGTTATTTATAACTAAATATAATTTTTATTTACAAGTACATCACGTCAAAGTCTGTTTCGTAATGGAACATACCATGATGGACTAAATACGAACTCTTTACAAAAGAAGTCAGAAACCGGAAGTCTCCAGGCCCGAGGTCGAAGGAAATGGGCAGAGCGATTAGCGAGACCGCGTCCAGCAGGTTGGAGTCGAAACGGAAGTGGTACTTCCGGTCACTGCAGATGTTCGCTATCTCGAACGTGGCACTGTCCATAAAATCGGACTTCAGAAGCACGAGACAGTTTTGGTGCATCGCGATTTCCCGAGGAGACACCCCGAAATGTTTTCCCGACAATCGAACACTTTTTAATGGCGTCGAAAGTTTACGCGGAAAATACAATCTGCTGATGTGTCGAATTACTGCCGAGAAGTACGTTTCTATGAACGCGTCGTCAATTAGTTCCGTCCTACCAAGAACCCCCACTGTGCATGTTTTCATCAACGGGTCGAAGGTCACGGTGACGTTAAAAATAATCTCAGTCAGGTCACTGTTTTCTGCGGTGTAGGAGATATCCACAACTCTCTGCTGCGATCCCTGGTGGCTGCGCACGCGCAATTTTGAAAACGACTTTCCGCGCAGCAAGGGAGATAAATCGTACGTGTTATGCCCGAATCGCGTGAAAGCGTAATCCAGTATACGATTGTTAATCACCCCGAGAGCCACTTCTGCGAAACCGACTTGTAGCGTGTCGTTGGGATAAACCGAAAACTGGTCCTCGCAGATGCACAGTCCCGGCGGAGTAATTTTAAGCGATGCGCACTTCATGGGATAGTCGCGAGCCATAAACAGCGATCGACCAATCCCAGACGTCCGTTTGAGGTTTGAATTTTCCTTACGGAAATGTCCGGAGACCAAATAAATAATATCTGTAACAGTTTCGTGGATGTCTGACATATGAATTAGCTGTTTTGCGTTCCACTTTGCTGTCCGTAGTAATGGGTTACTGGCACGACCAAACACACGGCGAGGTGTAACGATAAACAAGAAGGGATTTGAGGCTTCAGTCTGCAAAAATAAACTAGAAGCCAAAGTCGAATAAATCGGGTCGCCCACGTCACTCAGAAGGATCGTGACCGAATTCTGTTGTTTGGAAAGTAGTTTTATTACATCCGATAATAGTGTATCGACCATAATCAGTTCTGGTGAGAAGTCGATATAGTTTAAAAACGACATGCGAAACACGGGCCATTTTTGATGTGATGGTTGCTTTCTGAAGAAACACTCCTTGAGGTGCTGGAATCTCTTTTGAAGGCCGAATTCTTCGTTGATCGAACTGAAACAGCACTTTCTGTGCGAGTGATTCGATTTAACGTTATTACCACAAGAATGGTTCAGCTGTCTCGCAATTAATTTTACAAAGGCTTCATGGGGAGGGCTTTTCTCACCAAACGTGCCAAACAGCTCAACGTCGAATCCAGAGTCTTCGGCTAACGTCAGTAAAGATGGTTTTGAGACGTTAAATATCTGAGTCCCTTGTAAAAACACTGACAGGCTTTTCGTAAACTTCCATTGCGTGCTTTGAAACTTTCGAAAATCTATCACGTCACTTGTGCCATCCTCACCTATGGCAGTCATTAGTGACGTCATTTTAGCCATCATAGATTGTCTGGACAAGAAACGGAAAAAGAAGATATTTATATCCATGGGTTGATAACGTTTTGCTGAATTATTGGTACAGTATCTATTTCCGGTGTACTCCAAGTTTAACTTAGAGTAGATTCGTCCCTCAGTCTTGGTTTGATCGTCACAAGAAAGTGATAACTTCTCACTGATGTCAGCTGTGCCTAGATCATCCATAACCTCAACAATTTCGGCCAACATTTGCATATTGAGTCTAGATTTTTTAACATTAGTTTCCTTAAAAGTCACGGAAACACTCGAACATGACCGAGAGGAACATTCCACCGAAACGTGTCCCTTTTCAGCCGTACATCTAAACTTTACATAGCAGACGACGTTTCCATTTGTACCCTTTTCTCCCACAGAGTTCAAAACTGGTTTCCTGAGTAACAGAAGATCATTTTCAGAAGGTTTCTGAAGAATACACGCGTTCCGAGAATCTCCGTCAGAATCCGACTCACTTTCGGACCTTTTCGTAAGCTTAACCCAAAAACTCCCCACCGATGTCTCGCTATGCCATTTTTTATTCGACGAAGAAACTCCGTGAAATTTATCACTGTACAGAATGACACAAACCGCACCAATTAACGTAGTTATTAAAACAGAGACTGTAAAACTTCTTCTGCCCATTGCGTCTGAACTTTATCGCGAGATCATTAAAAAAACAATGTTTGCTAAGTAAGAAAAAACACGTCCTCTTCTTGGAACGCAATGGCCAGAACGTGCCGAATGTTACTGCTATTATGGATGCACATCACGTCCGCTAATAGGAAACTTCGCTATTCATTAATTCCACAACAATTGATACAGGCAACCAACTTCTCGCCGAGTCCAGGCAGTCGACCAGCGCGTGCATATTATATCGGAACTTTCTTTCCGACTACCGCGCCAGTCTATTCGCTCGTAAACAGCGCTGACTTTCCTCGAGAGAGAGAAGTGAACGCCAGGAAAAGTGCCGTTGAGTAATCTTAATGAGAAAGGAAAGGAATGTTGTTGGCAAGCCGGTAGGACGGAAAGTTGAAGTAAGGGGTGGAGGAAACAGAGGCGGGTCCATTAAGGGGAGGGGGTAGGGCAGGGGACCCGCCGCTAAATATATTCAAGTTCATCATTTTAAAATGTTTTATTGTCTGTTTTCTGGGGTGGTTTTTTGTTTGTTTTTGTCATGGAAAAATATAGCAGTTTTCCTCAAAGTCTACACGTCAGAATTACCAAATGTTTGACATTCACAACATTCCCCCCCCCCCCCCCCCCCCCCAAAAAAAAATAAAAATCCAACAAAAAAATAAAAAATAAAAAAATAAAAATAAAGGAAAAAACAAGGGGAAAAACAACCCAACAAACAACAACAACCCCCAAAACAACAGCAACAACAACAAAAAGAACCCCTCGGTATATTGTTAATAAGCTCAATTTTTTCTACACTGAACAACTAGCCAATAGTATTGTCTGTCACATAATAGGAGTATAGAAAGGTTATTTCCCCACGGTGTTGGAATATGTACGTCAGAAATATATGTTTGTTTGCGTATACACATAACCCATTACATGGGAATTCCACTGCTGCGCAAATTCGCACTTTGAGAAGCTGTTGTTAGTTGCACCAAAACCAATGTGATTAAAATTAGCTCTACTGGGTCTAGCCAGTAGATCTAACAGCATGCGTGGACTCCCATGTCCAGGTGACATTTCATCTACAAATAACAATTTAAATATCGACCAATTACACTTCGCCTTTTATAGCGTTATTCGGGAGCATACAAATTCTAAAAATATCGGGCGCGACTATTTATGCAATAGGCGAACTTGTTGGTCTATTTCAACATTGAAAAAACAGAAGGAAAAGTGCAGTAATAAACTTTGGATTGTATACTAGAATACATAGATTTTATGGCTATACCATCACGGGTTTTTTTCCGTCTTGAAACGAATTTTATATAAAACGTTATATTGCAATTAGTTTTCGGCATACTTCGTAATTCACCCGAATTATTTCGTATACCCTCGGCATAATCCCGAATGTTTTCAAATTATTTTCAAATTACTGGCATGATTTTGTAAGTAAGGTTTTGATTGGTCGAATGAAAGGTCAACTGGACATGAGCTCCAACGGGCTGCTGTTAGATCCACATGTAATAGTGGAGCTAATTTTAATTAGATTGCACCAAAACTACATTTGAATGTGACCTAGATTGCTGAGTGTATCTAAACTTAACAAGAATGGCGCATCAAGAGAAGAACTCAAGCTGATGATCTATTCTGACCTTTTAAATAATTCTATTATAGATACACGGAAGACTGCCTCTTTTAAACAACTTTTTTCTTTCTCATTCAGTTTTCAATATACACGTGCTGCTATATTTTGGGTCGTCATATTTACGTATAGGATCAGTTCGATTCTCTTGTATTCTCATTCAGTTTCCAATATACATGCGCTGCTATATTGTGGGTCGTCATATTTACGTATAGGATCAGTTCGATTCTTTTGTATTCTCATTCAGTTTTCAATATACATGCGCTGCTATATTGTGGGTCGTCATATTTACGTATAGGATCAGTTCGATTCTCTTGTCGGTAAACACACGCGACTGACGCAGATATTTCTGATTTATTTTCTTCTCGAGGCAGAAGTAAGCCAATGTTTATGATTTCAGGTTGCAATCTTTCATTTCGATGCCCAGGAGCCAATATGTCCACGCTTGGTGTCATTAGCTCTTTAACGACTCCTTCCAGTATCGTCAATTATTAGTGGACGACTATGATAGTATTTCCCCTACGGCTAATGTTAGTTAGTTCACCGAATCAGACCAACGTGTATATCTGTAGGTGTTTTTGGTAATGAAGTCATTTCGCCGCGAGCAGTAACACGAAATCTTTGAAGGCAGATAATTAGCCAACACTCTGATAGAAATCTATATCATAAAAAATGGTTGTATGAGTGTATTATTTTGATTTTGTATTAGTAATATTAGCTACGTTTTGCCGTTATTAGGGTTATACGACTGATTTTCCCCAGGGGAACGAGTTGGCAGTGATGTGAACATAAGCGCATTTGTATTGTCCTTATAGACAGGAGAGATATTTGTTATAAGGTTTTTCAGTCTGCGAGTGTTACCTTCACATCCATTTGTAATGGGAAAATTGTTTGTTTATTTATTTATTTATTTTGTTGTTGTTGTTGTTTAATGTGTTGGGTTTTCTTTTTTTGGTTGTTGCTTTTACACATTTCTAAAAATACACCTGTTTGGCGTTTTACGTATGGTTATTTCGACACTTGGTTAGCACGTTCCCATTGGCAGCACAATACACACCATGACATTTAAAAATCTACGGTTATATGTGTTTAAAATAGTTATTTCCACAGTTTGTTGGCACGTTTCCTTTGGCAGTACAATACATACCATGACATTTTAAAAACTAAAGCTATTTGGTGTCTAACTTCCGGTTATTTCGACACTTAGTCGGAACTTTCCCTCCAACAGGACCAAAAATAGCATGACATTTTAAAAACTACGCCAATTTGGTGTCCATAACGTCTGGTTATTTCGATACTTAGTCGGAACTTTCCCTTCAACAGGACAAAAAATAGCATGACATTTTAAAAACTCCGCCAATTTGGTGTCCATAACGTCTGGTTATTTCGATACTTAGTCGGAACTTTCCCTTCAACAGGACAAAAAATAGCATGACATTTTAAAAACTACGCCAATTTGGTGTCCATAACGTCTGGTTATTTCGATACTTAGTCGGAACTTTCCCTTCAACAGGACAAAAAATAGCATGACATTTTAAAAACTCCGCCAATTTGGTGTCCATAACGTCTGGTTATTTCGATACTTGCCTGGCACGTTCCCTTAGGTATGACGGGACATACCATGACATTCTAAACACTAAAGCTATTTGGTGTCTAACTTATCGTTATTTCGACATTTGCTTGACACTTCTCTTTGGCAATACAGTACATTACATTCCACGATATTTGATGCACCAGATAACCGTGAAGCATTGATTGGAGGCGAGACCTAGTCTAGTGGTGAAGCGCTTGCCTGATATGCAGTCGGTCTAGGATCGAACCCCGTCGGCAGGACCATTGGTCTATTTCTCGTTCTAACCAATGTTCCACATCTGGTGTAACAAAGGCCGTGGTAAGTACTATCCTGCCTGCGGCATGGTGCATATAAAAGAACCCTTGCTGCTAATCGAAAAGAGTAGCCCATTAAGTGGCGACAGCGGGTTTCCTCTTTCTATCTGTGTGGTTCTTAACCATAATATGTCTGACGCCATATAACCGTAAATAAAATGTGTTGAGTGCATCGTTAAATAAAACATTTCTTTCTTTCTTTTCTTTCAGAGAGGAAAAACCACCTTGATGGATCCATTCAACTAATTGTGTGTTTTTTCTCTCGTTCCAACCAGTGCACCACAACAGGTCAAACGACCTGATATGTGCTTTCTTGTCTGTGGGAAAGTGCATATAAAAGATCCCTTGTTGCATTAAGAAAAATGTATTGAGTTTTCTCTGATGACAATACCAAATGTTTGACATCCAATAGCCAATGAATAATTAATCAGTGTGCTCTAATGGTGTTGTTAAACAAAACAAACTTTAACAAACGTTTCAGCTGAGAGGTACACGTTATGGAGACGTGCTCTAGTCTATGGTTAGAGGATAGGTCCCAGTTTCAACTGAGAGGTACACGTTATGGAGACGTGCTCTAGTCTATGGTTAGAGGATAGGTCCCAGTTTCAACTGAGAGGTACACGTTATGGAGACGTGCTCTAGTCTATGGTTAGAGGATAGGTCCCAGTTTCAACTGAGAGGTACACGTTATGGAGACGTGCTCTAGTCTATGGTTAGAGGATAGGTCCCAGTTTCAACTGAGAGGTACACGTTATGGAGACGTGCTCTAGTCTATGGTTAGAGGATAGGTCCCAGTTTCAACTGAGAGGTACACGTTATGGAGACGTGCTCTAGTCTATGGTTAGAGGATAGGTCCCAGTTTGAACTGAGAGGTACACGTTATGGAGACGTGCTCTAGTCTATGGTTAGAGGATAGGTCCCAGTTTCAACTGAGAGGTACATGTTATGGAGACGTGCTCTAGTCTATGGTTAGAGGATAGGTCCCAGTTTGAACTGAGAGGTACACGTTATGGAGACGTGCTCTAGTCTATGGTTAGAGGATAGGTCCCAGTTTCAACTGAGAGGTACACGTTATGGAGACGTGCTCTAGTCTATGGTTAGAGGATAGGTCCCAGTTTCAACTGAGAGGTACACGTTATGGAGACGTGCTCTAGTCTATGGTTAGAGGATAGGTCCCAGTTTGAACTGAGAGGTACACGTTATGGAGACGTGCTCTAGTCTATGGTTAGAGGATAGGTCCCAGTTTGAACTTCACGGACTTGTTTCACTCTATCTTAATTTCTCGTCGTATAACCCAGTAGTTGTTAATCTGAGCTCACCCGTCGTAAACCGGGAGTTAGGTGAAATTACAACGTAACCGTTGAGTGGGCCAACTTCGTGGTAACGATTGACAGTCTTAGCCTAGCAGTAGTGTGCGACTAGAGGCGGGCCGTAGCCCAGTGGTAAAACGCTCGCTCGATCGATTCCCGTCTGTGGACCCATTGGGCTATTTCTTGTTACAGCCAATGCACCACGACTGGTATATCAAAGGCCGTGGTGTGTACTACCCTGTCTGTGGGATGGTGCATATAAAAGATCCCTTGCTGCTAATTGAAAAGAGTAGCCCATGAAGTGGCGACAGCGGGTTTCCTCTCTCAATATGTGTGTGGTCCATAACCATATGTCTGACGCCATATAACCGTAAATAAAATGTGTTGAGTGCGTTGTTAAATAAAACATTTCTTTGTTTTTAGTGTGCGACTTTAAGATGACCGATTGACCCGAGAGCGCTCTAACACTGAGTTACATTCCGCCCTAACCCGTGTAATGAGGAATTCTCCACTTTTCCGTCATTGTGATTTGTGTCCGGCTTACGACAATTAACATTATATAATAATTATATTGCTTTGGCAACGACCGCTCGCCTGAATCTGACGGCTTATTATAAGGCAACCATCGATCTAGAATTTCGCCTGTTACCGATTCTACCGGCCTCGGTGGCGTCGTGGCAGGCCATCGGTCTACAGGCTGGTAGGTACTGGGTTCGGATCCCAGTCGAGGCATGGGATTTTTAATCCAGATACCGACTCCAAACCCTGAGTGAGTGCTCCGCAAGGCTCAATGGGTAGGTGTAAACCACTTGCACCGACCAGTGATCCATAACTGGTTCAACAAAGGCCATGGTTTGTGCTATCCTGCCTGTGGGAAGCGCAAATAAAAGATCCCTTGCTGCTAATCGAAAGAGTAGCCCATGTAGTGGCGACAGCGGGTTTCCTCTCAAAATCTGTGTGGTCCTTAACCATATGTCTGACGCCATATAACCGTAAATAAAATGTGTTGAGTGCGTCGTTAAATAAACCCTTTCCTATGCTGGAGGGAGGAGCACCTGTGCCCATGACCTGACCTAACCTGACCTAGAATTTAACTAACAAATGGCAGTGTTTGCGATATGACACAGCAGAGATTAAAATTGGTGTTACATACCCTAGTTTGACCGTACATGTAAAATCGTATATAGAGCAGACACTTGACAAATTTTGGATGGTTATGGCGGGTATCATAGGTGAGAGAGAGAAAAAAATGCTTTCCGTTGGGGGAATGGATTCAATGACAATTTTGACAGTGGTTCATAAGTACACCATTCATGTCTAATTTTCCACTGATCTATGTCGTTTGCAGATGGAGGTTTGTCAGGATAGACCTACCTAAACAAAGAAAGGAAATATCACCGAACATAAAAAAGATGCATCACCAGAGAGTGGCAATCCTCTCTAAGATAAATAATTATCACCCGAGGGAGTGGCAGTCCTATCATAAGATTGAATGATAATCGCCTGAGGAGTGGCAGTCCTCCCTAAAGAAAGATATTATCTCCCAAGGGAGTGACAGACTGACAGCCCTTCAATGAGTATCACCCGAGGAGTGGCAGTCCTCTCTAAAGAAAGATATTATCTCCCAAGGGAGTGACAGACTGACAGTCCTTCAATGAGTATCACCCGAGGAGTGGCAGTCCTCTCTAAAGAAAGATATTATCTCCCAAGGGAGTGACAGACTGACAGCCCTTCAATGAGTATCACCACAGGAGTGGCAGTCCTCCCTAAAGAAAGATATTATCTCCCAAGGGAGTGACAGACTGACAGCCCTTCAATGAGTATCACCAGAGGAGTGGCAGTCCTCCCTAAAGAAAGATATTATCTCCCAAGGGAGTGACAGACTGACAACCCTTCAATTAGTATCACCCGAGGAGTGGCAGTCCTCCCTAAAGAAAGATATTATCTCCCAAGGGAGTGACAGACTGACAGCCCTTCAATGAGTATCACCAGAGGAGTGGCAGTCCTCCATAAAGAAAGATATTATCTCCCAAGGGAGTGACAGACCGACAGCCCTTCAATGAGTATCACCCGAGGAGTGGCAGTCCTCCCTAAAGAAAGATATTATCTCCCAAGGGAGTGACAGACCGACAGCCCTTCAATGAGTATCACCCGAGGAGTGGCAGTCCTCCATGAAGAAAGATATTATCTCCCAAGGGAGTGACAGACCGACAACCCTTCAATGAGTATCACCCGAGGAGTGGCAGTCCTCCATAAAGAAAGATATTATCTCCCAAGGGAGTGACAGACTGACAGCCCTTCAATGAGTATCACCCGAGGAGTGGCAGTCCTCCATAAAGAAAGATATTATCTCCCAATGGAGTGACAGACTGACAACCCTTCAATGAGTATCACCCGAGGAGTGGCAGTCCTCCCTAAAGAAAGATATTATCTCCCAAGGGAGTGACAGACAGCCCTTCAATGAGTATCACCAGAGGAGTGGCAGTCCTCCATAAAGAAAGATATCTCCCAAGGGAGTGACAGACTGACAACCCTTCAATGAGTATCACCCGAGGAGTGGCAGTCCTCCATAAAGAAAGATATTATCTCCCAAGGGAGTGACAGACTGACAGCCCTTCAATGAGTATCACCAGAGGAGTGGCAGTCCTCCATAAAGAAAGATATTATCTCCCAAGGGAGTGACAGACTGACATCCCTTCAATGAGTATCACCCGAGGAGTGGCAGTCCTCCCTAAAGAAAGATATTATTATCTCTCAAGGGAGTGACAGACGGACAGCCCTTCAATGAGTATCACCCGAGGAGTGGCAGTCCTCCCTAAAGAAAGATATTATCTCCCAAGGGAGTGACAGACTGACAGCCCTTCAATGAGTATCACCCGAGGAGTGGCAGTCCTCCCTAAAGAAAGATATTTCCCAAGGGAGTGACAGACTGACAGCCCTTCAATGAGTATCACCAGAGGAGTGGCAGTCCTCCCTAAAGACTGAACTAATTTATCAACCGAGGGAGTGACAGTCCTCCCATAAGAGTGAAGCGACAATCACCCAAAGAAATGAGTCCTTTCTGTATAAGATATTCTTTCCAAAGGGAGTGGCAGTCCTCCCTAAGAAGACATTATTATCTCCCAAGGGAGTGACAGTCCTTTCTAAAAACAGAAATGATTATCATCCGAGAAGTGGCAGTTCTCCCTAAAGACATGATTATCTCCCAAGGGAGTAGCAGTCCTCCCTAAAGACAGAAATATTTATTTACCACGGTAGTGGCGGTCCTCCCTAAAGACAGAAATGATTATCAGCCGGGGAGTAGCAGTCCTCCCTAAAGACAGAAATGATTATCAGCGGGGGGGGGGGGGGTAGCGGTCCTCCCTAAAGACAGAAATGATTATCAGTTGGGGAGTAGCGGTCCTCCCTAAAGACAGAAATGATTATCAGCCGGGGAGTAGCGGTCCTCCCTAAGACATAAATGATTATCACTCGGGGAGTAGCGGTCCTCCCTAAACACAGAAGTGATGATCAGCCCGGGAGTAGCGGTCCTCCCTAAACACAGAAATGATTATCAGCCCGGGTGTAGCGGTCCTCCCTAAACACAGAAATTATTGTCAGCCCGGGAGTAGCGGTCCTCCCTAAACACAGAAATGATTATCAGCCGGGGAGTAGCAGTCCTCCCGAAACACAGAAATTATTATCAGCCGGGGAGTTGCAGTCTTCCCTAAACACAGAAATGATTATCTCCCGGGGACTGGCAGTCCTCCCTAAAGACAAAACATGTATCGCCCAAGCGATAAGCAGTCCTACAGAAGAAGCTTCTGATAGTGATTCGTGGGAACAATAACGATCTTGTAATTCTTTGGATTTATCTTTAACATTTGAAGAAAAAAAAATTCAGTTACATAGTTAACTGTGTAAACTCAATGTCGAAGTATTTTGGATATTATGTCGTTACTATATCATCATTGTTGTCGTCGTCGTCATCATCATCGTCATCATCATCATCATCCCCACCACTATCATCACACAACTACGACCATCACCTTAACCACCACCACCACTACCACCATCACCATCATCATCATCATCATCATCATCATCATCATCATCATCATCATCATCACCACCACCACCAGCAGCAGCATTTATACATTTTCCTTCTTGTTATTTGCTATCATACCAGAGGGCGGGATCTAGCTCAGTCGGTAGAGCGCTCGTCTGAGCTTCTTGCGCCGTCGGATCGAATCACCCCAGTGGACCCATTCTCTGATTGGCTTTTTTCCTCATCTAAACATGTGCACCATAACTGATTTTGAGGTATACCAAAGGCCGCGGTGTGTGCTGTCCTGTCTGTGGTAAAGTGCTCATAAAGATCCCTTGCTACTAAGGAAACAATTTAGCGGATTTCCTCTATAGACTATATGTACGCGTCAGAACGACCAACTGTTCGACATCCATTAGCTGATAATTATTCATCAATGTGCTCTAGTGGTGTTCCTAAACAAAGAAACAAAGTATTAGACCAGAGCACTGAAAGGAGAAATGTAATGAGAGAAAATTCCCTTCATATCCAAATGAGAAATAAAGCTATTATTCCATCCTCGATTTAAAGGAACAGACCCTAGTTTTTAAATACTACAGCATATGTTTGTACTATTAGAGCAGTTTATTGATCACGAAACTCAAACATTACTTATATTTTATTGTTTAAATTATTCATTTCCATACACCCCAAGTGTTTCTGTCATCCTGATGTTCTTAATACCACAAAATACATTTTTCATAAACAAAATTTAAAACCGCACGTGCGTCTAAGAAGTAGCAGCTATTGATTCGAGTTTTTGTCTATTTTTAAGGATATTTCCCTGTTTTAACGTCACGGACTCATCTTTCACTCTGTTGTAACGTTATCCAAATGAGTTACAGGCTTATACATTAAAGGGACAAACGCTAGTTTTAACCTGTTGAAAATTAACACTAAGTTTAATTAATCTACAAACCTGTAAAATACTTGGATAAAGTTACAATTGAGTGAAACGGGAGTCTGTGACTTTGGAATGGTGAAATACCCTCTAAAAATATACTAAAACTCGACTCGATAACTGTTACTTCTCAGACGCACGTGCATTTTTAAAAATATGAAAAATGCATTTTGTGATATTAAAAACATCTGGTTGACAAAATCACTTCGAATGTATGGAAATGTATAATATAAACCATAAAATCTAAGTAAAGTATGATTTCAGTTATCAAAAACGGCTATTATAGTAAAAAATATGCCTTAGTGTTTAAAAACCAGGGTATGTCCCTTTAACTAAACATAGTGTCCATGTTTACGAGTTGAAACTATTGCCTGCGTCTTTAATAACATACGTCTGTATCGAATAGTGACACCTTGTAATATTACTCAGTATTCGTCTTTGAAATGTCAGTGATCCGAGTATTAACCGACAACTCGATAACAATAGATGTTAAGACTACATTACTTAATACTATTTTAAAGAATTAAACGAAAGAAGCTTATAGAGATATTTTGGCTCCGCAGCCATTGTAATATATTTCTTGCCAAAAAGTAATTTTCTTGCTAAGAATGTAAGTGTTTGTATCGCCAATATGGTTATGGTTGTTCTATTATGGTGTGTCATAACTTGCGTAGCCAGTGGAGGAAGGGGGGTGGGGTACCCGACCCCCAAGTCACAACTCTTTATTAGGTCAGGTCATAGGGTTAACGTGCACATTCAGAGCAAGCTGTTATAGCGCACGCCTGTCATGGGCGAAGGTGTCGACCTCGTCCCGAACAGGAAAGAACTCTTGATTCCCCCCACCATCTAAGCATCCGTTAAATTTTCCTTTCGACTCAAAACGTCTCATAGATAAGCCTAGTGTGGTATCCCGTATGTAATATGCTTGCCCTCCTTATCCCAATGTAAAATCCTGGCAACGCCCATTTATCTCACCACAATTATATTAAAATGACCGAGCATACACACATTAGCCTATGTGACAATTAAAATAGGAGAAAAGAATAATCGCTATGACCAGGAGCCTAATTCGCTAAACTCTCACAACTTTGCGATCTCGCAGTGCAGTGCTAAAAGATTTGCAAAGAGGATGCTTTGTTGTCTAATTAGGCCTCTGGATCGCTTAACAAATGAGTTCACCACCAGTTTGAAATAAAACCACTCTTTACTGCGAGAGGTTTGAGAAGGGAAGCAACTCTCACTTGACCCCAGCAGACGGCCACATACCACAATTATTTTAGCTTAATATGTTTCTATAGCCTCTATTAGAAATTCAGAAAAAGGGCAGAGCTACGTCCCCTACCCACTCTCTACTTCTGGCGCTTTCCGGTTTGAACAAACATGGACGATCATGAAATAAATTCCTGGATCAGTGATGAAAATGTACCTCCAAAAAAGATTACAAAGGTTAGGTTGCAGGAATATTTACGAAAAAGGGAGATTCCAACAACGGGAACAAAACCACAGCTGGAAAAACGATGGTCATAGTTGTTTGTGAATCTTCAGCTGAGATTTATGCATGCCAATCCCTGGCATCATAAATGTCCCCACCTATGCTTTAAAAATAAAGATTGATACAGGTAAAAATTAAGTTGATGAAACTGAACCGTTTTAAAAACGCAACATTTTTGGGTTGCTGTATTTTGTTCATAATGCATGTTTTGTTAATGCTGTACTGCACATATACGTTGTGAATGATCAGAAAACATGCTCATTAATTTCCATCTCGATACCCAGTGAAGCCTGACGTTGAGTGCATGGAATGCAGTTTACCATAATAAGGCTCGTGCAAATGAAGCGTACACGGAATTTTACGAACTTTTTTGGTGCTGATAGCTAAAATCAAAACCACACCAAACTTTTATGAAATCGTTTCAAACAAAGTGCCTAGACTCAATGAAAACGAACGGAATCAGGCTCTTGGGATGTTGCGTGCGAACATGTCCATGCGTCAGGTAGCTAGACACTTTCGGTATTACGCATCTACTGTTTTGAGGCTTATGAATAGAGTGCAACAGACGGGTGTAACCAGAGATGGCCCAAGACCCGGCAGGCCCAGGATAACTACTCAACGACAAGAAAACTTCGGACGCGGCACCTCAGAAATCGATTCCTGGGGGCAACGTCTACCGCGAGACAAGTTAGGGGACATCACGGGTACGTTTCTTATAACTGGAACACCATTTCACGTCTACACAGTCCATATCTTTTATGTCCACTAAAAAAAAAAAATTCTGCTTTCAGCCGCACCATTCACTCGGAAACTGTCCGACGTCGCCTGAAGGAGACACATTTACGCACGACAACCCTATAAAGGACCTGTCCTAACTCCTAGACACAGAGCTCAGCGCTTACAGTGGTCCAGGAGACATGTCCGATGGACAAGGAATCATTGGGCTAACGTACTCTTTTCCGATGAATCGAGATTCAATTTGAGTATAGCTAACAGGCGGGAACGTGTTTGGTGTTGACGCGGGGAGAGATATGCAGACTGTTATGTCATGGAGCACGACAGATGGGACAACGGAAGTGTCCATGTTTGGGCAGGTATTGCCTCCAACCGCAGTACACCCCTTGTACTTTTCCGACATGCAGTTAATGCACAACGATACAAGGCTGAAATCTTGGCACCAGTTGTTTTGCCATTTATGCAACACTACATGCCCAACGGTATTTTTCAACACGATAACGCCCGTCCCCATACCGCTAGGCTGACGACAGAGTTTCTACAAGCGAACAACGTCGGCGTCATGGATTGGCCTTCTCTTTCTCCCGATCTGAATCCTATCGAGCACCTCTGGGATGAACTGGGACGACTGGTCTATACAAGGAATCCCCAACTAGCTAACCTGCAACAACTGGAGCAGGCCCTTATCTAAGAGTGGCAGCGCATACCCCAAGGAACGATCCGATGTGCGATTCAATCAATGTGTTGGCGATGTAACGTGTGCATCCAATCGCGTGGCGGCCATATCAGATATTGAATTTTCAAAATCGGTTTAAGCACAAAACTGTTTCGCTTATGCTTAAATCCTGAGACTTACTTTAAATCAACTTTAAAGTAAAAAGCATTAATGTGTGGTCTGTCATAAAATGTAAAATGATTTCAAAACGGTTATTAAATGAAATATGGAATGTTTGATACAATAAGTGTTCAGTATATATATATATAGCGTTAGTGCTTAAAGCACTTTTATTAATATCAGTAACCGGCATCAGTGGTATCGTGGTTAAACCGTCGAACATAAGGCTGGAAGGTACTGGGTTCGCAGCCCGGTATCGGCTCCCACCCAGAGCGAGTTTTAACAACTCAATGGGTAGGTATAAGACCACTACACCCTCTTTTCTCTCACGAATCAGTAAAAACTAACAACTAATCCGCTGTCCTGGACAGACAGCCCAGATAACTGAGGTGTGTGCCCAGGACAGCGTTCTTGAACCTTAATTGGATATAAGCACGAAAATAAGTTGAAATGAAATGAAAATATGAGTAAGCCCGTGGAGTGTTTTTTAAATGCACCTTTGCCTGTCTTGAGTATAATAGACCTGAAAAACACAACCCCTTTATCCTAGATACCAACTGTTTTTAATGCACCTTTGCCTGTCTTGAGTATCATAGACCTGAAAAACACAACCCCTTTTATCCTAGATACCAATTGTTTTAATGCACCTTTGCCTGTCTTGAGTATCATAGACCTAAAAAACACAACCCCTTTTATCCTAAATACCAATTGTTTTTATTGCACCTTTGCCTGTCTCGAGTATCATAGACCTGAAACACACAACCCCTTTTATCCTAGATACCAACTGTTTTTAATGCACCTTTGCCTGTCTTGAGTATCATAGACCTTAAAAACACAACCCCTTTTATCCTAGATACCAATTGTTTTTAATGCACCTTTGCCTGTCTTGAGTATCATAGACCTGAAAAACACAACCCCTTTTATCCTAGATACCAATTGTTTTTAATTCACCTTTGCCTGTCTTGAGTATCATAGACCTGAAAAACACAACCCCTTTTATCCTAGATACCAATTGTTTTTAATGCACCTTTGCCTGTCTTGAGTATCATAGACCTGAAAAACACAACCCCTTTTATCCTAGATACCAATTGTTTTTAATTCACCTTTGCCTGTCTTGAGTATCATAGACCTGAAAAACACAACCCCTTTTATCCTAAATACCAATTGTTTTTAATGCACCTTTTCCTGTCTTTGGTATCATAGACCTGAAAAACACAACCCCTTTTATCCTAGATACCAATTGTTTTAAATGCACCTTTGCCTGTCTTGAGTATCATAGACCTGAAAAATACAACCCCTTTTATCCTAGATACCAATTGTTTCTTCCAGGATATTAGTTTAAACAAACACACCCACTAAACCTGGCAGGAGTACAGTCACTTTATACAAAATTACCACAAAAAAGTCTTCAATGTGAACAAGTTACCCATGTTTGTAAACTACATGCTCTTCCCTGCCAATCTAATTAAAATTAGCTCCACTATTACATGTTGATCTAACAGCAGCCGGTTGGAGCTCATATCCAGTTGACCTTTCATTCGACCAATGAAAACCTTACTTGCAAAATCATGCCAGTAATTTGGAGAGAATTTGAAAACATTCGGGATTATGCGAGGGTATACGAAATGATTCGAGTGAATTACGAAGTATGCCGGAAACTAATTGCAATATAAAAGTGTATACAAAATTACATGGGAGTCCACGCGATGTTGTTAGATCTACTGCTAGACCCAGTAGAGCTAATTTTAATCAGATTGTCCCCTGCCAATCTAATAGTTGCATCCTTAAAGCTATCTGCCATAAAATAATCACAGTCAAACAGCAGACTACTTGCGTGGATATATTTCCGGTCAACCAAATGAAGATAACTACAATTTCTGGCCAGACAGCAAAACACTACATGATATGGCGTTCAGTTTTAGTTACAGGAATCAACCCTGTTTTACATCATGATTTCAGATTATGGTGTGTTTCCTTAACTCGAAAGACCAGACTGCCAATGACAGAATTGATTTAAATCCCTTAAGAATGCCATTGATTACGATTAGGCAAAACAAATGCCAAAATTCGATGATGTTCTACTTTGAAATCGATATTTAAGACATCCTGACAGAATTAAGTACGATCTGAAAATGCCCGTCTGGTCGATAGGTGTATTTTTAGCTAAAATATCTAATTACGAAACAACGTATTTGAAAACATTTTAACAAGATGTTTTTCTCCATTTCAGGCGCTCGCTCGATGCGCGGTCGGTGTTGGATCGATCCCCATCGGTGGGCCCATTGGGCTATTTCTCGTTCCAACCAGTGCACCACGACTGGCATATCAAAGGCTGTGGTATGTACTACGCTGTCTGTGGGATGGTGCATATAAAAGATCCCTTGCTGCTAATCGAAAAGAGTAGTCCATAAAGTGGCGACAGCGTGTTTACTCTCTCAATACGTGTGTGGTCCTTAAATACAACATTTCTTTTTTCTCCATTTCAGAGCCAGTTATTAAAGAACTGACATTAACCCTTCCAACATTTTTTTGTAACCAGTTCCCTACAACTGTGTATCAAATGCCGTGGTATGTGTTTTCCTGTGGAAAAGCTCCCTTGCTGCTAATGAAAATATGTATTGGGTTAAAGGTTTCCTCTAGGACTATATGTCAGAATGAATTATTATCAAATGTTTTAAACACAATTGCTGGTGATTAATATATCAGCTTCCTCTAGTGAAGAAGTTTGTTTTGTTTAACAATACAACTAGAGCACATTTATTATTAATCATTGGCTATTGGATGTCAAACATATGGTAATTTTGAAATATAGTCTTAGTGAGGAAACCTGCTACATTTTTTCATTAGAAGCAAATGATCTTTTATATGCACCATCCCACATACAGGATAGCACATACCACGGCCTTTGATATACCAGTCGTGGTGTAATGGTTGGAACGAGAAATAGCCCAATGGGCCCTCCGACGGGGATCGATCCCAAACCGACTGCGCCTCGAGCGAGCGCTTGACCACTGGGCTACGTCCTGCCCCTTCCTCTAGTGACGTCATTAAAGAAAAGTTAGCTAATATTCACTTTCAGTATTCAGTTTCAATATTCACTTTCAATATTCACTTTCAATATTCAATCTGACTGAAATCGTCTGCACTGGTCTATAGCTACCTGCTGATCTGATTTCAGAGTGTACTAATACCCCACTTAGTCATATTAGTCCACGCGAAGTCATACAGTGCACAGCTTTATCTTGGGTCTTTCTTTTAGGTATTTTTATTTTTATTAGAATTGATCACAATTAGGTTTTTATTCATGCAAGTATTAACCGAAAAGGCCGATATGCATTCAGTATGACCTCGTGGCCTTTTAAAATGTCAGTCTAAACAACAAACGTCTTGGATAGCAGTGGAAATTAACTGTGCTGGGTAATTCAATATACAGAGACGAAACACTGGGTTTAGAGGAAGAACTGTCCTCGATGGTATTCTATATATAGTAGTCGAAACACTGGGTTTAGTGCTGGGTTGAGGAAGAACTCGATGGTATTCTATATATAGTAGTCGAAACACTGGGTTTAGTGCTGGGTTGAGGAAGAACTGTCCTCGATGGTATTCTATATATAGTAGTCGAAACACTGGGTTTAGTGCTGGGTTGAGGAAGAACTGTCCTCGATGGTATTCTATATATAGTAGTCGAAACACTGGGTTTAGTGCTGGGTTGAGGAAGAACTGTCCTCGATGGTATTCTATATATAGTAGTCGAAACACTGGGTTTAGTGCTGTGTTGAGGAAGAACTGTCCTCGATGGTATTCTATATATAGTAGTCGAAACACTGTCCTCGATGGTATTCTATATATAGTAGTCACACTGGGTTTAGTGCTGGGTTGAGGAAGAACTGTCCTCGATGGTATTCTATATATAGTAGTCGAAACACTGGGTTTAGTGCTGTGTTGAGGAAGAACTGTCCTCGATGGTATTCTATATATAGTAGTCGAAACACTGGGTTTAGTGCTGTGTTGAGGAAGAACTGTCCTCGATGGTATTCTATATATAGTAGTCGAAACACTGGGTTTAGTGCTGTGTTGAGGAAGAACTGTCCTCGATGGTATTCTATATATAGTAGTCGAAACACTGGGTTTAGTGCTGGGTGTTGAGGAAGAACTGTCCTCGATGGTATTCTATATATAGTAGTCGAAACACTGGGTTTAGTGCTGTGTTGAGGAAGAACTGTCCTCGATGGTATTCTATATATAGTAGTCGAAACACTGGGTTTAGTGCTGTGTTGAGGAAGAACTGTCCTCGATGGTATTCTATATATAGTAGTCGAAACACTGGGTTTAGTGCTGTGTTGAGTGCTGATGGTATGAGTCGAAGAAGGAAGAACTGTCCTCGGTATTCTATATATAGTAGTCGAAACACTGGGTTTATGGTATTCTATATATAGTAGTCGAAACACTGGGTTTAGTGCTGGGTTGAGGAAGAACTGTCCTCGATGGTATTCTATATATAGTAGTCGAAACACTGGGTTTAGTGCTGGGTTGAGGAAGAACTGTCCTCGATGGTATTCTATATATAGTAGTCGAAACACTGGGTTTAGTGCTGGGTTGAGGAAGAACTGTCCTCGATGGTATTCTATATATAGTAGTCGAAACACTGGGTTTAGTGCTGGGTTGAGGAAGAACTGTCCTCGATGGTATTCTATATATAGTAGTCGAAACACTGGGTTTAGTGCTGTGTTGAGGAAGAACTGTCCTCGATGGTATTCTATATATAGTAGTCGAAACACTGGGTTTAGTGCTGTGTTGAGGAAGAACTGTCCTCGATGGTATTCTATATATAGTAGTCGAAACACTGGGTTTAGTGCTGGGTTGAGGAAGAACTGTCCTCGATGGTATTCTATATATAGTAGTCGAAACACTGGGTTTAGTGCTGTGTTGAGGAAGAACTGTCCTCGATGGTATTCTATATATAGTAGTCGAAACACTGGGTTTAGTGCTGTGTTGAGGAAGAACTGTCCTCGATGGTATTCTATATATAGTAGTCGAAACACTGGGTTTAGTGCTGTGTTGAGGAAGAACTGTCCTCGATGGTATTCTATATATAGTAGTCGAAACACTGGGTTTAGTGCTGGGTTGAGGAAGAACTGTCCTCGATGGTATTCTATATATAGTAGTCGAAACACTGGGTTTAGTGCTGGGTTGAGGAAGAACTGTCCTCGATGGTATTCTATATATAGTAGTCGAAACACTGGGTTTAGTGCTGGGTTGAGGAAGAACTGTCCTCGATGGTATTCTATATATAGTAGTCGAAACACTGGGTTTAGTGCTGTGTTGAGGAAGAACTGTCCTCGATGGTATTCTATATATAGTAGTCGAAACACTGGATGGTATTCTATATATAGTTGGGTTTAGTGCTGGGTTGAGGAAGAACTGTCCTCGATGGTATTCTATATATAGTAGTCGAAACACTGGGTTTAGTGCTGGGTTGAGGAAGAACTGTCC